>NW_026512888.1:250000-293628 GCF_027579735.1 Bombina bombina
CAAACACTAAATTACAGAAAATAATAAAATAATTAAAAAAAATTATTGGCTGATTGCATCAGCCAATAGGATTTTTCCTACCTTAATTCCGTTTGGCTGATAGAATTCTATCAGCCAATCGTAATTCAAGGGACGCTATCTTGGATGACGTCATTTAAAGGAACCTTCATTCTTCAGTTAGATGTCGCTTGAAGAGGATGCTCCGCGTCGGATGTCTTGAAGATGGAGCCGCTCTGCGCCGGATGGATGAAGATAGAAGATGCTGTCTGGATGAAGACTTCTGCCCGTCTGGAGGACCTCTTCTTCCCGGCTTGGATGAAGACTTCTGCCCGTCTGGAGGACCACTTCGCCCGGCTTCGTTGAGGACTTCGGCCCCGTTGGGTGAAGACTTCTCAAGGTATGGTGATCTTCAAGGAGTTAGTGTTAGGTTTTATTAAGTGGGTATTGGGTTGTTTTTAGGGTAGTGTTGGGTGTGTGGGTGGTGGGTTTTAATGTTGGGGGGTATTGTACTTTTTTTTACAGGTAAAAGAGCTGATTACTTTGGGGCAATGCCCAGCAAAAGGCCCTTTTAAGGGCTATTTGTAATTTAGTATAGGGTAGGGCTTTTTATTATTTTGGGGGGCTTTTTATTTTATAAGGGGGATTAGAGTAGGTGTAATTAGTTTAAAAAACTTGTAATTATTTTATTATTTTCTGTAATTTAGTGTTTTTTTCGTACTTTAGATAATTTTTTTTAATTGTATTTAATTGTATTTAGTTTAGGGAATTAATTAAATTATAGTGTAGTGTTAGGTGTAATTGTAACTTAGGTTAGGTTTTATTTTACAGGTAAATTTGTCTTTATTTTAACTAGGAAGTTATTAAATAGTTAATAACTTTTTAATAACTATTCTACCTAGTTAAAATAAATACAAACTTGCCTGTAAAATAAAAATAAATCCTAAGCTAGCTACAATGTAATTATTAGTTATATTGTAGCTATCATAGGGTTTATTTTATTGGTAAGTATTTAGTTTTAAATAGGAATAATTTATTTAATGATAGGAATATTTATTTAGATATATTTAAATTATATTTAAGTTAGGGGGTGTTAGGGTTAGGGTTAGACTTAGGTTTATGGGTTAATAAATTTAATATAGTAGCGGTGGTGTAGGGGGGGCAGATTAGGGGTTAATAAATATAATGTAGGTGGTGGCGGTGTAGGGGGGAGATTAGGGGTTAATAAGTATAATGTAGGTGGTGGTGGGCTCCGGGAGTGGTGGTTTAGGGGTTAATATGTTAATTTAGCTATGGCGGGGTCCGGGAGCAGCGGTTTAGGGGTTAATATGTTTAGTTGTGGCGGGGTCCGGGAGCGGCGAGATAGGGGTTAATAAGTTTTATTTAGGTGGCAGCGGTGTCAGGGTGGCAGATTAGTAGGGTGGGCAGATTAGGGGTACATGTTAGGGTGTGTTAGGTGTACACGTTCCCTTAGGAATCAATGGGATATCGGGCAGCAGCAAACATAAGCTTTCGCTGCTTTCCGATTCCCATTGATTCCTATGGCATCCGCCGCCTCCAGGCCGGCGGATTGAAAACCAGGTATGCTGGGCCGGAATAGTGGCGAGTGTAAACTGCTAGTTATTTGATAACTACCAAAAGTAGTCAGATTGTGTCGAACTTGCGTTCGGAACATCTGTAGTGACGTAAGCATCAATCTGTGTTGGACTGAGTCCGGCGGATCGTATGTTACGTCACTAAATTCTACTTTTGCCGGTTTGTAGGGTTTGTCAACTAAGGCGAATCAGACTCGCCACAAATACGCTGTGGAATTCCAATGTATTTGCGGTTGGTGGCTTGATAAATAGATGCCATAGAGCGGGCTTAAACAAGAGTATAGACTGTGGGGTAATAGAGAAGACAGACAGGACAAATAATAAAAAAGCACAATGAGGGTGAACTGCATTATGGGAGGTGATGAGGAGGTCACAGATATAAAGGTTATGATGATCTCACATTTTATTGTAGTTAATCTTGGAACGTTTTAGTTTTTCTCCAAATCCTGTCAGACAGACCAAGCCGAAATCAGTCCAGTTGGTAAATATGGAACCTAAATGAGAGTGTAGTGCTATTTCTCTGCTCTTAGATGTTTGAGAATTAGAAGAGGCAATGACGGTGCTTTCAGTATAAATTTGTTGTCATCTGTGTCTATAGTGTGTCTGTGTCATTATAGAACTGCAGATTTATTCTTGTGAAAATGCAACACACTAAGATCTGTGCAAAGCCAGGTGCCTAGTACCTGCTGTGCAAGTGACATTTGCAGGTTTACTTCAGAAGTCTTTTTAAACATTTCATTTTAATGGTCATGTATCATAGCTCACACTCATTCTAAATTTACTAAGGGCTCCATGTACGAAGCAGCAAACGCTGCTCCAGAGCCCTTGCGGGGCAGGTTCACATATCCGCTTGCCCGTATGTATCATTACACACTCATTGGAGTGTGTAATGCCCGCCCCTTCATTCGCGCGACTGAAGGGGCTGTAAATCACCTTTTTCCCTCGTCACCTCAGAGGTGGCATAGGGTGTAAAATAAAAAGCAGCGGTCATTTATGATGTCCTTATAGTTGAAGAGATAAAATAAAGTAATAAAAAGCGCTAGTTGTGCTATCCTGTTCTTGGTTGTACACTCAGTATAGTGCACAGGCTGGTGATAGTTAAAAAAACAGACGGCTAGATTTAGAGTTCTGCAGCCAAATGGGTGCATTAGCTACGCGTGTTTTTTTTCCCCACACCTTTTAAATACCGCTGGTATTTAGAGTTCACAGAATGGCTGCGTTAGGCTCCAAAAAGGGAGCGTAGAGCATAATTTACCGACACTGCAACTCTAAATACCAGCGGTGCTTACGGACGCGGCCAGCTTCAAAAACGTGCTCGTGCACGATTCCCCCATAGAAAACAATGTTTGAGCTGAAAAAAAAACTAACACCTGCAAAAAAGCAGCGTTCAGCTCCTAACGCGTCCCCATTGTTTCCTATGGGGAAACACTTCCTAAGTCTGCACCTAACACGCTAACATGAACCCCGAGTCTAAACACCCCTAAACTTACACTTATTAACCCCTAATCTGCCGACCCCGCTATCGCTGACCCCTGCATTATACAATTAACCCCTAATCTACCGCTCCGTACACCGCCGCAACCTACGTTATCCCTATGTACCCCTAATCTGCTGCCCCTAACACCGCCGACCCCTATATTATATTTATTAACCCCTAATCTGCCGCCCCCAACGTCTCCGCCACTTACCTACAATTATTAACCCCTAATCTGCCGACCGGACCTCACCGCTACTATAATAAAGTTATTAACCCCTAATCTGCCTCACTCCCGCCTCTAAAACCCTATAATAAATTGTATTAACCCCTAATCTGCCCTCCCTAACATCGCCGACACCTAACTTCAATTATTAACCCCTAATCTGCCGACCTGACCTCGCCGCTACTCTAATAAATGGATTAACCCCTAAAGCTAAGTCTAACCCTAACACTAACACCCCCTAAGTTAAATATAATTTAAATCTAACGAAATAATTTAACTCTTATTAAATAAATTATTCCTATTTAAAGCTAAATACTTACCTGTAAAATAAATCCTAATATAGCTACAATATAAATTATAATTATATTGTAGCTATATTAGGGTTTATTTTACAGGTAAGTATTTAGCTTTAAATAGGAATAATTTATTTAATAAGAAATATTTTATTTCGTTAGATTTAAATTATATTTAAGTTAGGGGGGTGTTAGGGTTAGGGTTAGAGTTAGCTTTAGGGGTTAATAGATTTATTAGAGTAGCGGTGAGGTCCGGTCGGTAGATTAGGGGTTAATACTTGAAGTTAGGTGTCGGCGATGTTAGGGAGGACAGATTAGGGGTTAATACTATTTATTATAGGGTTATTGAGGCGGCAGTGAGGCGGATTAGGGGTTAATAACTTTATTATAGTAGCGGTGAGGTCCAGTCGGCAGATTAGGGGTTAATAATTGTAGGTAAGGTAGCAGCAACATTGGGGGGCAGATTAGGGGTTAATAAATATAATATAGGGGTCGGCGGTGTTAGGGGCAGCAGATTAGGGGTACATAGGGAAAATGTAGGTGGCGGCGGTGTGCGGTCGGCAGATTAGGGGTTAAAAAAAATTTAATACAGTGGCGGCGATGTGGGGGGACCTCGGTTTAGGGGTACATAGGTAGTTTATGGGTGTTAGTGTATTGTAGAGCACAGTAGTTAAGAGCTTTATGAACCGGCATTAGCCCAGAAAGCTCTTAACTCCTGTTTTTTTTCTGCGGCTGGAGTTTTGTCGTTAGATTTCTAACGCTCACTTCAGCCAAGACTCTAAATACCGGTGTTAGAAAGATCCCATTGAAAAGATAGGATACGCAATTGGCGTAGGGGGATCTGCGGTATGGAAAAGTCACGGCTGCAAAGTGAGCGTTAGACCCTTTAATGACTGATTCTAAATACCAGCGGGCGGTAAAAACCAGCGTTAGGACCCCCTAACGCTGGTTTTGACGGCTACCGCAGAACTCTAAATCTAGGCGAGAGAATCTTAACGCAGCCGACATTTTTTTATTGTGATCTATACCTTTTTATGTGCGTATGTGTGAAGTGTTTTAAACTTAAAATTCAATAACATGCTATAATATGACACGTAGGGGGCGAATTATCAAGCTCCAAATTAAGCTTGATGCCCCTGTTTCTGCACGATGCTTGCTCCATATCTGATCCGCTACCTCTGAGGCTGTGGTCTTCAATCCGCCCAATCCTATACGATCGGGCTGATTGACACCCCCAGCTCGGCCGCAAATCTGCAGGGGTGGCATTGCACAAGCAGTTCACAAGAACTGCTTGTGCAATGATAAATGCAGACAGTGTATGCTGTCGGCATTTATCGATGTGCGGCGGACATGTTATGCTACATCATATGATGTCTGTCCGCACTTTAATAAATCGGCCCCATTGTGAAGAACCGCTACTTCTTAACTCCTGTTTCTGGGCAGCCTGAAGGCTTGTGCGGAAACAGAGGCATTGGGGCCGATACGGAGCTTCTTAAATAGCCCCAATAACTATTACTTTTATCTTGTAACATGGTCGCAAAAATAGAATTGGCATTCGATTTAACTTGAGAGCACTCCACTTGTCATCCACTTGTCATCTAGGCAATCATTTTGCATTATGATATTGAAACAATTGAAACTGTGTTACAATTTGTGTGGGTGCATTTACATTTTAAATAGAAGTTTTTTTGCATTATACAATTAGCAAAAAGGCTTCAAATAAAAGCTTTTACTGTTTCAGAGGCATACATACATATGCTGCGAGTGCCCCCTGGACCAGTATTCAAACACCAAACATTATCAGAGAGCCAGCAGTGGCTTGTATGACACAAACTCACAAATTAAGGGCTAGATTATGAGCGAGTAGCGTAAACGCGATCGCGAGATTGCAGTGTTTTTTACACTCAAATGCATATTACAAGTGGCGCGCTATTAAAATTACAGTGAATTTTGTTTTTACGCGAACCTGCAGTAATTTACGCTCCTCATATTTTCCATGGGTAGCGTAGAGCGGTAATGTGCGCTTGTATTACAAGTTGAAAGTAAATGCTCGAACTCAATCGCATTTACTGCTCAAACTTTTTACGCGACCTGGGTTGCGTAAATAGTTTGTCCAGAGGAAACAGTAGCACTAAACTACATTGTAAGCTACCCCTCTACATTATTAAACCACTAAACCACCACGCACCCCACACCCCACCGCAAAGTAAGCTTCTACACTATTAACCCATAAACCTCCACACACCTCACCGCAAAGTAAGCTTCTACACTATTAACCCATAAACCTCCAAACACCTCACCGCAAAGTAAGCTTCTACACTATTAACCCATAAACCTCCACATACCTCACCGCAAAGTAAGCTTCTACACTATTAACCCCTAAACCGCCACACACCCCACCGCAAAGTAAGCTTCTTCACTATTAACCACTAAACTGCCAAACACCCCACTGCAAACATCTAAATCCCCTAACCTAACACCCCCTAAGACTAACCTTACCTTTACAAAAAAAAAAAACTAACTACCTTTAAAAAAAAAAAAACTTACCTTAAAAATGTAAAAGAAAATTAACCTTACCTTTACAAAAAAAAAAAAACAACGGCTAGATTACGAGTTGTGCGTTAGGGTAAAAATGCAGCGTTAAGAGGTCCTAACGCTGCTTTTTTTACGCCTGCTGCTATTACGAGTCATGAAGGTTTAGGGTCACCGCACACTTCTTTGGCCTTACCGCAATATGACTTAAGTAAACTTCGTAAAGTCTTTTTTCTATGGAACTTCCATAGCGCCGGTATTACGAGTCTGTCCTGGGAGGCCAAAAAGTGAGCGGTACACCCTACCCCATCAAGAGTCCTAACGCATTATAAAGTCAGTAGTTATGAGTTTTACACTACAACGCTGTAGCATAAAACTCATAACTAAAAGTGCTAAAAGGTACACTAACACCCATAAACTACCTATTAACCCCTAAACCGAGCCCCCCCGCATCGCAAACACTAAAATAAAAATGTTAACCCCTAATCTGCCGCTCCTGACACCGCCGGCACCTACATTATATTTATGAACCCCTAATCTGCTGACCCCAACATTGCCGACATCTACATTATATTTATTAACCACTAATCTACTGTCCCAATGTCGCCGTAACCTATCTACACTTTTTAACCCCTAATCTGCTGCCCCAACATCGCTGCCACTATAATAAACATATTAACCCCTAAACCGCCGCACTCCCGCCTCGCAAACATTAGTTAAATATTATTAACCCCTAATCAGCCATCCCTAACATCGCCGCCACTTACCTACATTTATTAACCCCTAATCTGCCGTCCCCAAAGTCGCCACCACTATATTAAAGTTATTAACCCCTAAACCTAAGTCTAACCCTTACCCCCTAACTTAAATATAATTTAAATAAATCTAAATAAATATTCCTATCATTAATTACATTATTCCTATTTAAAACTAAATACTTACTTAATACCTATAAAATTAACCCTAAGCTAGCTACAATATAACTAATAGTTACATTGTAGCCAGTTTAGGATTTATTTTTGTTTTACAGGCAAGTTTGCATTTATTTTAACTAGGTAGAATATTTACTAAATAGTTATTAACTATTTAATAACTACCTAGCTAAAATAAATACAAATTTACCTGTAAAATAAATCCTAACCTAAGTTACACTAACACCTAACACTACACTACAATTAAATAAATTCCCTACATTAAATACAATTAAATAAATTAAATTAAATTAGCTAAAGTACAAAAAACAACCAAAACACTAAATTACAGAAAATAATAAACAAATTACATATATTTAAACTAATTACACCTAATCTAATAGCCCTATTAAAATAAAAAAGCCCCCCCAAAATAAAAAAAACTTAGCCTAAACTAAACTACCAATAGCCCTTAAAAGGGCCTTTTGCGGAGCTCGCATTCTATTGGCTGTTCTAATCAGCCAATAGAATGCAAGCTCAATCCTATTGGCTGATTGGATCAGCCAATAGGATTGAACTTCAATCCTATTGTCTGATTGCATCAGCCAATAGGATTTTTTCTACCTTCATTCCGATTGGCGGATCGAATTCTATTAGCCAATCGGAATCTAAGAGACGCCATCTTGTATTAAGTCACTTAAAGGTACCTTCATTCTGTTTTAGTCGTCGGATGAAGAGGATGCTCCGCGTCGGATGTCTAGAAGATGGACCCAATCCGCGCGGGAAGGATGAAGATAGAAGATGCAGTCTGGATGAAAACTTCTGCCCGTCTGGAGGACCACTTCTGCCCGGCTTGGATGAAGACTTCTGCTCGTCTGGAGGACCACTTCGCCCAGCTTGGATGAAGACATCTCCCGGTAAGTCGATCTTCAGGAGGTTAGTGTTAGGTTTTTTTAAGGGTGTATTGGGTGGGTTTTATTTTTAGGTTAGGGACTTTGGGCTGAAATAGAGCTAACTGCCCTTTTAAGGGCAATGCCCATCCAAATGCCCTTTTCAGGGCAATGGGGAGCTTAGTTTTTTTTAGCTAGTATTTTATTTGGGGGGTTCGTTGTGTGGGTGGTAGGTTTTACTCTTGGGGGGGTTGTTTGTATATTTTTTTACAGGTAAAAGAGCTGATTACTTTGGGGCAATGCCCCGCAAAAGGCCCTTTTAAGGAATATTGGTAGGGTGTTAGGTGTAGACATAAAAAATGTTTCCCCATAGGAATCAATGGGGCTGCGTTAGTCAGTTTTACGCTGCTTTTTTGCAGGTGTTAGACTTTTTCTCAGCCGGCTCTCCCTGTTGATTCCTATGTGGAAATTGTGCACAAGCACGTTACACCAGCTCACCGCTGACTTAAGCAGCGCTGGTATTGGAGTGCGGTAATGAGCAAAATTTTGCTCAACGCTCACTTCTTGTCTTTTAACAACGGGTTTCTGAAAACTTGCAATACCAGCACTGTAGGTAAGTGAGCGGTGAGAGAAAACTGCTCGTTAGCACCACATAGCCTCTAACGCAAAACTCGTAATCTAGGTGTAAGATTACATAATAAATAAACCCTGGCATTACAAAACATAACAAATACATTACCAAAAATAAAAAAAGATTTATGCCTATTCTAAAACCCCACTAAAAAATATAAACACCCCAAAATAAAAAATAAATATTCTTACACTAAACTACAAATATAGCCCTAAAAGGGCCTTTTATTGGGCATTGCCATTAAAAAAAAGGCATTTAGCTTTTTTGCTCCCCATAAAGAAAAAAAACTAAACTCCGAAGATGTCACCAATGATTAATCCGGGCAACGGTGCTCCATCGTCATGGTGGTGGCGCTCCAGCGTCTTATTTTCATCGGGTGGCGGCCTTTGTCCATCATCAGATCTTCAACAATGATCATCTTCATGGTCAACCGGCTGCACACTGAATTTTGAATGCGAGGTACCTCTTGTTAATAGGTGTACCCTTGCATTCCTATTGGCTGATTTTCATTTTCAAATTTAAATCAGCCAATAGAAAAAGCTTTCATTCTATTTGCTGATTTAAATTTGAATATAAAGATCAGCCAATAGGAATGCAAGAGTATATCGTTATGAAGATCCGAAGATGGATGAAGACCGCCGCCGCAATGAAGATGAGGAGACGGAGCTTCACCGGAATGAAGATGGACCCTGCCGGGATGAAGATAGGAAGATCTCTGCAGGGATAAATAGAGAGTGCCGCTGCATGGATTCATCTTCGGTGAATACCATTTTTAGGGGGGGGGTTAAAGATTTTTTGGGGTTGTTTTTTTTTTTTTTAGATTAGGGTTTTTATTTTTTATTTTCTAGAAAGCAAAAGCCCTTTCCTGGGGACATTTTAGATTAGCTTTTTAGTGGGGGGTTAATGTTAGAAGTTTGTAGTGTTTTTTTTTTTCACAAAAAGAGCTAAGACACTTTAGGGCAATGCCCTACAAAAGGGGTGGGATTTTTGTTTAGTGGGGTTTTAGAATAGGAATAACTCGTTTTATTTTTGTTAATTTGTTTGTTGTTTTTTGTAATGTTAGTTTTTTTTATTTTTGTAATGTTAGGTTGTTGTTTTTTGTAATGTTTTTAAGTAATAGTGGCCTAGACTTGGAGTTTGGCGGTAGCCGTCAAAACCAGCGTTAGAGGCTACTAACGCTGGTTTTTACCGCCCTCAGGTATTTGGAGTCAGTGATTAAAGGGTCTAACGCTCACTTTCCAGCCGTGACTTTTCCATACCGCAGATCCCCTTACGTCAATTGCGTATCCTATCTTTTCAATGGGATCTTTCTAACTCCGGTATTTAGAGTCGTGTCTGGAGTGAGCGTTAGAAATCTAATGACCAAACTCCAGCCGCAGAAAAAAGTCAGTAGTTAAGATCTTTCTGGGCTAACGCCGGTTTATAAAGCTCTTAACTACTGTGCTCTAAAGTACACTAACACTCATAAACTACCTATGTACCCCTAAACCGAGGTCCCCCCACATCGCCGCCAATCTAATAAAATTTTTTAACCCCTAATCTGCCGACCGCCACCTACGTTATCCTTATGTACCCCTAATCTGCTGCCTCTAACACCGCCGACCCCTATATTATATTTATTAACCTCTAATCTGCCCCCCACAACGTCGCCGCCAGCTACCTACAATAATTAACCCCTAATCTGCTGACCGCAAAGCGCCGCCACCTACGTTATCCTTATGTACCCCTAATCTGCTGCCCCTAACACCGCCGACCCCTATATTTATTAACCTCTAATCTGCCCCCCACAGCGTCGCCGCCAGCTACCTACAATAAATAACCCCTAATCTGCCGACCGCAAAGCGCCGCCACCTACGTTATCCTTATGTACTCCTAATCTGCTGCCCCTAACACCGCCGACCCCTATATTATATTTATTAACCCCTAATCTGCCCCCCACAATGTCGCCGCCACCTGCCTACACTTATTAACCCCTAATCTGCCGACTGGAGCTCACCGCTATTCTAATAAATTTTTTAACCCCTAAAGCTAATTCTAACCCTAACCCTAACACCCCCCTAAGTTAAATATAATTTTATTCTAACGAAATAAATTAACTCTTATTAAATAACTTATTCCTATTTAAAGCTAAATACTTACCTGTAAAATTAACCCTAATATAGCTACAATATAAATTATAATTACATTGTAGCTATTTTAGGATTAATATTTATTTTACAGGCAACTTTGTAATTATTTTAACCAGGTACAATAGCTATTAAATAGTTAATAACTATTTAATAGTTACCTAGTTAAAATAATAACAAAATCACCTGTAAAATAAATCCTAACCTAAGTTACAATTAAACCTAACACTACACTATCAATAAATTAATTAAATAAAATACCTACAATTACCTACAATTAAACCTAACACTACACTATCAATAAATTAATTAAATACAATATCTACAAATAAATACAATTAAATAAACTAACTAAAGTACAAAAAATAAAAAAGAACTAAGTTACAAAAAATAAAAAAATATTTACAAACATAAGAAAAATCTTACAACAATTTTAAACTAATTACACCTACTCTAAGCCCCCTAATTAAATAACAAAGCCCCCCAAAATAAAAAAATGCCCTAACCTATTCTAAATTACAAAAGTTCAAAGCTCTTTTACCTTACCAGCCCTGAACAGGGCCCTTTGCGGGGCATGCCCCAAGAAATTCAGCTCTTTTGCCTGTAAAAAAACACATACAATACCCCCCCCAACATTACAACCCACCACCCACATACCCCTAATCTAACCCAAACCCCCCTTAAATAAACCTAACACTAAGCCCCTGAAGATCTTCCTACCTTATCTTCACCATACCAGGTTCACCGATCGGTCCTCGGAAGTGTTGATCCAAGCCCAAGCGGGGGGCTGAAGAGTGATGTCCATCCTCGGGCTGAAGTCTGGATCCAAGCGGCGGCTGAAGAAATCCATCATCGGGCTGAAGTCGGAAGTCCATCATCGGGATGAAGTCTTCTATCAAGCCGCATCTTCAATCTTCTTTCTTCTGGAGCGGAGCGGAGCCATCTTCTTCCAAGCCGACGCGGAACATCCTCTTCAACCAACGACTAGACGACGAATGACGGTTCCTTTAAATTACGTCATCCAAGATGGCGTCCCTCGAATTCCGATTGGCTGATTGGATTCTATCAGCCAATCGGAATTAAGGTAGGAATATTCTGATTGGCTGATGGAATCAGCCAATCAGAATCAAGTTCAATCCGATTGGCTGATCCAATCAGCCAATCAGATTGAGCTCGCATTCTATTGGCTGTACATTAGTTAGTTTATTTAATTGTATTTATTTGTAGATATTGTATTTAATTAATTTATTGATAGTGTAGTGTTAGGTTTAATTGTAGGTAATTGTAGGTATTTTATTTAATTAATTTATTGATAGTGTAGTGTTAGGTTTAATTGTAACTTAGGTTAGGATTTATTTTACAGGTGATTTTGTTATTATTTTAACTAGGTAACTATTAAATAGTTATTAACTATTTAATAGCTATTGTACCTGGTTAAAATAATTACAAAGTTGCCTGTAAAATAAATATTAATCCTAAAATAGCTACAATGTAATTATAATTTATATTGTAGCTATATTAGGATTTATTTTACAGGTAAGTATTTAGCTTTAAATAGGAATAAGTTATTTAATAAGAGTTAATTTATTTTGTTAGAATAAAATTATATTTAACTTGGGGGGGTGTTAGGGTTAGGGTTAGAATTAGCTTTAGGGGTTAAAAAATGTATTAGAGTAGCGGTGAGCTCCGATCGGCAGATTAGGGGTTAATACTTGAAGTTAGGTGTCGGCGATGTTAGGGAGGGCAGATTAGGGGTTAATACTATTTATTATAGGGTTAGTGAGGCGGGAGTGAGGCGGATTAGGGGTTAATAACTTTATTATAGTAGCGGTGTGGTCTGGTCAGCAGATTAGGGGTTAATAAGTGTAGGTAGGTGGCGGCGACGTTGTGGGGGGCAGATTAGGGGTTAATAAATATAATATAGGGGTCGGCGGTGTTAGGGGCAGCAGATTAGGGGTACATAGGTATAATGTAGGTTGCGGCGGTGTACGGAGTGGCAGATTAGGGGTTAAAAATAAAATGCAGGGGTCAGCGATAGCGGGGTCGGCAGATTAGGGGTTAATAAGTGTAAGGTTAGGGGTGTGTAGACTCGGGGTACATGTTAGGGTGTTAGGTGCAGACTTAGGAAGTTTTTCCCCATAGGAAACAATGGGGCTGTGTTAGGAGCTGAACGCGGCTTTTTTGCAGGTGTTAGGTGTTTTTTCAGCTCAAACAGCCCCATTGTTTTCTATGGGGGAATCGTGCACGAGCACGTTGTTGAGGCTGGCCGCGTCCGTAAGCACCGCTGGTATCGAGAGTTGCAGTGGCGGTAAATTATGCTCTACGCTCCCTTTTTGGAGCCTAACGCACTGAAAACCCTGCCATTCTGTGAACTCTAAATACCAGCGGTATTTAAAAGGTGCGGCCAGAAAAAAGCATGCGTAGCTAACGCACCCCCTTGGCCGCAAAACTCCAAATCTAGGCCAGTAGGTTTTTTTTTTGGCAAGTTTTTTTTTTAAAGGTAAGGTTATTCTATTTTGAGGTAACAGGGGGTGTTAGGTTAGGGAGTTTAGCTGTTAGTGGGTTACTTTTTGGAGGGGTGGCAGTTTAGGAGTTAATAGTGTAGGTTACTTTGTGATGTGGAGAGGTATGGCAGTTTAGAGGTTAATAGTGTAGTGGGGACTTTGTGATGTCGGGATGGTGGTTTAGGGGTTAATAGTGTAGGTTACTTTGCGATGTGGGAGGTGGTGGTTTAGGGGTTAAAAGTGTAGTTTACTTTGCAATGTGGAGGGGTGTGACGGTTTAGGGGTTAATAGTGTAGTGGGGACTTTGTTATGGGGGGTGGTGGTTTAGGGGTTAATAGTGTAGTGGGGACTTTGCAAAGTGGGGGGTGGCAGCAGGATAAATAGTGCAGGTTACTTTGCGATGTGGGGATGGCAGTTCAGGGGTTAATAGTGTAGTGAGGACTTTGCTCTGGGCTATGTGGTGGTTTAGGGGTTATTAGAGTAAGGGTCTTATGGTGATTTGGGTTAGCGCACGAGTATGGGTGTTAGGTTTTTTCCACTTTTGTCTATCCATTGAAGTCAATGGGAGAGTACGTTAACACGATTGCGATATTCTCCTCTTTGTGTGAGTCAGGTTAGCGATTAAGCGATAAACATTTACTTTCAAGCGCTACCCGACTCATGCAAAAGAGGAGAAGTAGCGGGAGTGATAATTACCGCTCCACTTGTAATCACTGGTGACATATACACCACCACCATGACCCTGCAGCCATATGTAGCATATGTGCATATGCTGTTAAAAAACAGCAGTAACTTTTACTAGAAACATTCTTACTAATAGAAGCATATTGCAAAATGATTCTATTAAAATTGAAATTCACTCGTGCATCTTCTAATTTTGACTTTTTTTTTCTTTTTGTTGATCAGTAAACATAGATATGTTATGGGAACAACAGAAGGATTAGATGCTGTACATATATAAAACCTCTCTTGCTTTTGTGTAAGTCCTACTCTCTATAAAGAGGACAAAAAGCAAATCAGGCAGCTGGTTTAGGCAGTTCCGGCATTTTGTTACAGAATTTGCTTTTTGGACTATTCAGTGAGCATGAGAAATGTACAATGTTTACACAGAAGCAGGGTGGGTGGGGGGGGGTAATGTCCTTTTTAAAAATGAGAGTAATACTTTTCTAGAGGAAAGGAACATTTACATAAGGCAACCAAACCTGTTAATACTTGCGCCGGAGCATATAGAAACAAATGATTAACCAAGATCAACTCATGCTCACCTGCTGGTCCGCCTATCAGAGGTTGTAAAGGGTTAATTTTAACATGTTCAGGTTTAAAGACACTTAGTTTCTTCAAAGGCCCAGGATGTGAAGGAATCAGTAAAACACTCTCACATGCTGAAAATGCTTCAAGTACAAGATGAAAGCTAATAAACAGGCAGGTGAAGGAACATCATCTCATTGAACAAGTTCTGAAAAAAAAAAAATATTTCTCCAGCAAAGGCTGCATAAGGGATGTAGAATTGCCTAAAACAGATAGAGGGCTGTATGAGGATGTAGAATTATTTATACTAATATTATTATTCTGTGTTCTTTAGCAACTGACTCTTCTACTAAAGAAAGAAATGTCTTAAGGACCTTGGCTCAAATGTTCTATTCATAATAAAGCAATCAACAGCACGTGCCGTCTATAACTGCAGTTTGTCCAAAGGAAATAACGGATGCGGCATTGATAAGTCTGCAGACTTGCTCTCAAATATGAAAATCAAAATGATTGATATAATTTATTTTAATTGCTATTTCTGAAGTTATAATTACAGCCTTCCAGAAAGGAAGAATATGCTGTAATTCAACTGCATTGTTTGATTTTTAGATACAGCTTCATTTGCACTTTACAATGAGAAGCAAAAATATTCGCATGAGCTAGAAACGAAACTTTAAATGGATTCAAAAACAATTCAATTTATTTGCTTTATATAATTTCTCCCTATACGCCTTACAGTGTTCCCATACAAGCCCTATATTCTCCTATACACCATACAGTGTCCCTATACAAGCCCTATATCCTCCTATACACCATACAGTGTCCCTATACAAGCCCTATATCCTCCTATACACCATACAGTGTCCCTATACAAGCCCTATATCCTCCTATACACCTTAAAGTGTCCATATACAAGCCCTATATCCTCCTATACACAATACAGTGTCCCTATACAAGGCCTATATCTTCCTATACACCTTACAGTGTCCCTATACAAGCCCTATATTCTCCTATACACCTTACAGTGTCCCTATACAAGCCCTATATCCTCCTATACACCATACAGTGTCCCTATACAAGCCCTATATCCTCCTATACACCTTACAGTGTCCCTATACAAGCCCTATATCCTCCTATACACCATACAGTGTCCCTATACAAGCCCTATATCCTCCTATACACCATACAGTGTCCCTATACAAGCCCTATATCCTCCTATACACCATACAGTGTCCCTATTCAAGCCCTATATCCTCCTATACACCATACAGTGTCCCTATACAAGCCCTATATCCTCCTATACACCTTACAGTGTCCCTATTCAAGCCCTATATTCTCCTATACACCTTACAGTGCCCCTATACAAGCCCTATATCCTCCTATAAGCCTTACAGTGTCCCTATTCAAGCCCTATATCCTCCAATACACCATACAGTGTCCCTATTCAAGCCCTATATTCTCCTATACACCATACAGTGTCCCTATTCAAGCCCTATATCCTCCTATACACCATACAGTGTCCCTATACAAGCCCTATATCCTCCTATACACCTTACAGTGTCCCTATTCAAGCCCTATATTCTCCTATACACCTTACAGTGCCCCTATACAAGCCCTATATCCTCCTATAAGCCTTACAGTGTCCCTATTCAAGCCCTATATCCTCCAATACACCATACAGTGTCCCTATTCAAGCCCTATATCCTCCTATACACCATACAGTGTCCCTATACAAGCCCTATATCCTCCTATACACCATACAGTGTCCCTATACAAGCCTTATATCCTCCTATACACCATACAGTGTCCCTATACAAGCCCTATATCCTCCTATACACCTTACAGTGTCCCTATACAAGCCCTATATCCTCCTATAAGCCTTACAGTGTCCCTATACAAGCCCTATATCCTCCTATACACCTTACAGTGTCCCTATACAAGCCCTATATCCTCCTATACACCATACAGTGTCCCTATACAAGCCCTATATCCTCCTATACACCATACAATGTCCCTATACAAGCCCTATATCCTCCTATACACCTTACAGTGTCCCTATAAAAGCCCTATATCCTCCTATACACCTTACAGTGTCCCTATACAAGGCCTATATCCTCCTATACACCTTACATTGTCCCTATACAAGCCCTATATCCTCCTATACACCTTACATTGTCCCTATACAAGCCCTATATCCTCCTATACACCTTACAGTGTCCCTATACAAGCCCTATATCCTTCTATACACCTTACAGTGTCCCTATACAAGCCCTATATCCTTCTATACACCTTACATTGTCCCTATACAAGCCCTATATCCTCATTTACACCTTACATTGTCCCTATACAAGCCCTATATCCTCCTCTACACCTTACAGTGTCCCTATACAAGCCCTATATCCTCCTATACACCATACAGTGTCCCTATACAAGCCCTATATCCTCCTATACACCTTACAGTGTCCCTATTCAAGCCCTATATTCTCCTATACACCTTACAGTGTCCCTATACAAGCCCTATATCCTCCTATAAGCCTTACAGTGTCCCTATTCAAGCCCTGTATCCTCCAATACACCATACAGTGTCCCTATTCAAGCCCTATATTCTCCTATACACCTTACAGTGTCCCTATTCAAGCCCTATATCCTCCTATACACCATACAGTGTCCCTATACAAGCCTAATATCCTCCTATACACCTTTCAGTGTCCTTATACAAGCCCTATATCCTCCTATAAGCCTTACAGTGTCCCTATACAAGCCCTATATCCTCCTATACACCTTACAGTGTCCCTATACAAGCCCTATATCCTCCTATACACCATACAGTGTCCCTATACAAGCCCTATATCCTCCTATACACCATACAGTGTCCCTATTCAAGCCCTATATTCTCCTATACACCTTACAGTGTCCCTATACAAGCACTATATCCTCCTATACACCATACAGTGTCCCTATAAAAGCCCTATATCCTCCTATACACCATACAGTGTCCCTATACAAGCCCTATATCCTCCTATACACCATACAGTGTCCCTATACAAGCCCTATATCCTCCTATACACCATACAGTGTCCCTATACAAGCCCTATATCCTCCTATACACCTTACAGTGTCCCTATTCAAGCTCTATGTTCTCCTATGAGCCTTACATTGTCCCTATACAAGCCCTATATCCTACTATACACCTTACAGTGTCCCTATTCAAGCTCTATGTTCTCATATGAGCCTTACAGTGTCTGTATACAAGCCAATTTATCATCCTATATGCGTTACAGTGTCCCTAACAAAGCCCTATAATCTCATATAAGCCTTACTTTGGCCATATACAAGCCCTATATCCTATAGCCTCACAGTGCCTCTATAAAAACACTAAAGGGATTGAAAAAAAAATATTTGATCCCATGTTGATTTTGTACATTTTCCCATTAACAAAGAAATGATCAGTCTATAATTTTAATGGTAGGTTTATTTGAACAGTGAGAGACAGAATAACAACAAATCCAGAAAAACGCATTTCAAAAAAGTTATAAATTGATTTACATTTTAATGAGTGAAATAAATATTTGATCCCCTATCAATCAGCAAGATTTCTGGCTCCCATGTTTTTTGTTTTTCTCTTAAAGGGAGTGCTTCTAATCTCAGCTTGTTACCTGTATAAAAGACATCTGTCCACAGAAGTAATCGTCCACAGAAGCAATCAATTAATCAGATTCCAAACTCTCCACCATGGCCAAGACCAAAGAGTAGTTATGTCGCAAACCTAGAATTTTACGTTTGTGAACGGCAAACGCGAACTTCCGCAAATGATCGCAAACGGGCGAACCGCCATAGACTTCAATAGGCAGGCGAATTTTAAAACCCAAAGGGACTCTTTCTGGCCACAATAGTGATGGAAAAGTTGTTTCAAGTGGACTAACACCTGGACTGTGGCATGCAGAAGGGGGATCAATGGCAAAACTCCCATGGAAAATTACATAGTTGATGCAGAGTCTGGTTTTAATCCATAAAGGGCATAAATCACCTAACATTCCCAAATTGTTTGGAATAACATGCTTTAAAACATCAGGTATGATGTTGTATCGATCAGGAAGTATAAGGTTTACGCCCGCTTCACAGTGACAGACCAAACTCCCCGTTTAACGCACCACAAACAACCACAAAGGGTCCGTTTGCACAACCGCAAACTCCTCATTTGCACAAGGTTGGACACCAAGCTAGCCATGTCCCGTTCCTTGTCCTCACTGATGTCATTGAAGGTCTCTTCATCCACCCAGCCACGTACAACACCAAGGGTCCCCGAAAGGTGACAACAAGCCCCCTGGGACGCCTGCTGTGTTTGGTCTTCCACCTCCTCAAAGCCACCTTCCTCCTCTGACTCTTCTTCAGACTCCTCTCTCTGCGTTGCCTATCTCTGCATTATTATAAGGTGTGTTAAGTAATACTATTCCTATCAATTTAATCCCTGTTACGTCCCCTATCAGGGGACGTGTATATGGCATAGATTTTAGGAACCGGGAGATGGAAAAAGATGCTTGGTCAGTCCTCCTACTTCAAATTTGGGGCACTGCGCGTGCAATCTAATGTGCCACCAGATAGGAGTGGTGTGTTAAGTAGTACTATTCTTATCAGTTTAATCCCTGTTACCTCCCCTATCAGGGGACATGTATATGGCATCGATTTTAGGAACCGGGAGATGGAAAAAGATGCTTGGTCGGTCCTCCTACTTCAAATTTGGGGCACTGTGCGTGCAATCTAACGTGCCACCAGATGAGTGATGTGTTAAGTATATCTATTTTTATCAGTTTAATCCCTGTTACGTCCCCTATCAGGGGACGTGTATATGACATGGATTTTAGGACCCGGGGCACTGCGCGTGCAATCTAATGTGCCACCAGATAGGAGTGGTTTAATCCCTGTTATGTGCCTTTTTTTTGGTTTGGTTTTTGCCTGAAAAATTAGGTATTGTTGCAGCCGCTGCTGTAGCAGCGGCCAAAAAAATTGCAGAAAGTGCCCTAAAACATTGCGGCTTGAACCCTAGTTGGTGGCGGATAAGTCACGCAAGTCATCCGACATTCAGAGATAAAATACAGCAGCGTGTGGACCATTTTTAGCCCAAGGCAGCTCATCTCATCAGGCCTTTTTTAGTCGAATGTATTGCCCACTGTCAGTCCCTTCGGGATCCATCCCTCATTGATCTTAATAAAGGTGAGGTAATCTAGACTTTTTTTACCTAGGCGACTTCTCTTCTCAGTGACAATACCTCCTTCTGCACTGAAGGTCCTTTCTGACAGGACACTTGAAGCGGGGCAGGCCAGAAGTTCTATCGAAAATTGGGATAGCTCAGGCCACAGGTCAAGCCTGCACACCCAGTAGTCAAGGGGTTCATCGCTCCTCAGAATGTCGATATCTGCAGTTAAGGCGAGGTAGTCTGCTACCTGTCGGTCAAGTCGTTCTCTGAGGGTGGACCCCGAAGGGCTGTGTCGATGCGTAGGACTTAAAAAGCTCTGCATGTCCTCCATCAACAACACGTCTGTAAAGCGTCCTGTCCTTGCCGGCGTGGTCATGGGAGGAGGAGGATTACTTTCACCTCTTACCCTGTTAGATTCCCGTTGTGCTGTAACATCACCCTTATACGCTGTGTAAAGCATACTTTTTAATTTATTTTGGAACTGCTGCATCCTTTTCGACTTGCGGTAATTCAGTAACATTTCAGGCACTTTATGCTTATACCGGGGGTCTAGTAGCATGGACACCCAGTACAGGTCATTCTCCTTCAGCCTTTTTATACGAGGGTCCCTCAACTGGCACGACAGCATGAAAGACCCCATTTGCACAAGGTTGGATGCCGAGCTACTCATGTCTCGTTCCTCATCCTCAGTGATCTCACTGAAGGTATCTTCTTCCCCCCAGCCACGTACAACACCATGGGTACCAGATAGGTGACAATGAGCACCCTGGGTTGCCTGTTGTGGTTGGTCTTCCTCCTCCTCCTCCTCCTCAAAGCCACATTCCTCCTCTGACTCCTCTTCCTCACAATCCTCTTCCAGCATTGCGGCAGGTTCAGCAAGCGATGCTGATAAGGCTGTTTCTTGTGGTGATGGTGACCACAACTCTTCCTCTTCACGCTCATCTACGGCCTGATCCAGCACTCTTCGCAGGGCATGCTCCAGGAAGAAAACAAATGGTATGATGTCGCTGATGGTGCCTTCGGTGCGACTGACTAGGTTTGTCACCTCCTCAAAAGGACGCATGAGCCTACAGGCATTGCGCATGAGCGTCCAGTAACGTGGCAAAAAAATTCCCAGCTCCGCAGAGGCTGTCCTAGCACCCCAGTCATACAAATAGTCATTAACAGCTTTTTCTTGTTGGATCAGGCGGTCAAACATTAGGAGTGTTGAATTCCAACGTGTCGGGCTGTCGCAAATCAAGCGCCTCACTGACATGTTGTTTTGCCGCTGGATATCTGAAAAGTGCTCCATGGCCGTGTAGGAATGCCTTCAATGGCCACACACCTTCCTGGCCTGCTTCAGGACGTCCTGTAAGCCTGGGTACTTATGCACAAAGCGTAGTACGATCAGATTACACACATGTGCCATGCACGGCACATGTGTCAACTTGCCAAATTCAATGCCGCTAACAAATTTCTTCCGTTGTCACAAACCACTTTGCCGATCTCCAGTTGGTGCGGAGTCAGCCACTGATCCACCTGTGCATTCAGGGCGGACAGGAGTGCTGGTCCGGTGTGACTCTCTGCTTTCAGGCAAGTCAACCCCAAGACGGCGTGACACATATCCGGGATGTGGAATAGTACCTGGGGAGCTGGGTGGGTGCCGTTGATGTGGAGCAAGATGCAGCAGCAGAAGAGGACTCAGCCGAGGAGGTTATGGAAGAGGATGGAGTAGGAGGAGTAGAGAAGGGGGCAGCAGGCCTGCCTGCAAGTCATGGCGGTGTCACCAACTCTGCAGAGCCACGCATTCCATGGTTGTCAGCCGTCAGCAAGTTTACCCAATGCGCAGTGTAGGTGATATACCTGCCCTGACCATGCTTTGCAGACCAGCTATCAGTGGTCAGATGGACCCTTGCCCCAACACTGTGTGCCAGACATGCCATTACTTCCTTTTGCACAATCGAGTACAGGTTGGGGATTGCCTTTTGTGCAAAGAAATTTCGTCCGGGTACCTTCCACTGCGGTGTCCCAATAGCTAAAAAATTTTGGAACGCCTCAGACTCCACCAGCTTGTATGGTAAAAGCTGGCGGGCTAAGAGTTCAGACAAGCCAGCTGTCAGATGCCGGGCAAGGGGGTGACTTTGTGACATTGGCTTCTTACGCTCAAACATGTCCTTGACAGATACCTGACTGTGGGCAGATGAGGAACTGCTCAAGGCAAGAGACGGAGTGGTGGATGGTTGAGAGGGGGCAAGGAGGACAGCAATGGTTGACGTGGCTGAAGATGCTGGACCAGGAGGAGGATGGCGGCTTTGAGTTTGTGTGCTGCTTGTACTCATGTGTTGATCCCATAGGCGTTTGTGATGTGCGATCATGTGCCTTCGCAAAGCAGTTGTACCTAGGTTGGTGTTGGACTTCCCACGACTCAGTTCTTTTGGCACAGGTTGCATATGGCATCGCTGTTGTCAGAGGCAGACACACAAAAAAATGCCACACTGCTGAGCGCTGCAATGGTGGCATTCTGGTGGTGGCAACAGCATGCGTTGATTGGCGTGCTGTCTGGCTGACCCCGGGTGCCGATGCATGCTGTCTGACTGTGCCACTAGCTCCTTGCGACGACCTCCCCCTGCTTCCAACTCGTCTCCTCCCCCTCTCTGTCTCCCCATCTGAACTTTCCCCCTCTTCTTCTTCTCTTCTAGCGGGCACCCATGTGACATCCACGGACGAATCGTCATCATCAACCGCTTCACTTGTATCTGACAAGTCAACAAAGGAAGCTAGCAGCGGGTACAACATCATCATCATCACACCGTACGTCCATGTGTGTAATGCTGCCTGACTGAGACATATCCCTGTTATCTACATCCTCTGTCAATAATGGTTGCGCATCACTATCACTCATTTCTTCCAACTGATGTGTAAATAACTCCTATGACAGATCAAGTGAAGCGGCTGTGGTGCTAGTGTTGGTGGTGGTGGCAGGCGGGCGAGTCGTAATTTGAGAGGTTCCCGAAGCTAAGCTGGAGGAGGATGGTGCGTCAAGGTTCCGAGTGGAAGCTGTAGAGGATTGGGTGTCCTGTGTTAGCCAGTCAACTATGTCCTCAGAACTGTTTGAGTTCAGGGTATGTGGCCTCTGAACACTGGGCATTATTTTTGGGCCAAAGGGAATCACAGCAACACGACCACGACAGCCCCTGCGGGGTGGCCTGCCTCTGCCTGTCATTTTTTTTTGATTAGTGGTACTATGCGTGCAAGCTACTGTGATAACAGATATGAGTGGCACTGTGCACTGGCAGAAGTTGGCAGAGTAGACGCTGTAGGCCTGACACACACGCTTGCAGACAACTAACTGCTATTAAATCTATTACAGTCAAATTTTTTTTTTTTTTTTAAATTTACACTACTGTTACACCAGATATGAGTTGCACTGGGGTGACACTGTTCCCTGGCAGGCACTGAAACGCACATGCGTTAAGGAAACTGACTGCTATTATTTCACAGTCAAAAAAGTGTTGTTTATTTTAAATGTACACTACTGTTACACCAGATATGAGTTGCACTGGGGTGACACTGTGCCCTGGCAGGCACTGAAACGCACACGTGTGAAGGAAACTGACTGCTATTATTTCACAGTCAAAAAAGTGTTGTTTTTTAAATGTACACTACTGTTACACCAGATATTAGTTGCACTGGGGTGACACTGTGCCCTGGCAGGCAGGCACTGAAACGCACACATGTGAAGGAAACTGACTGCTATTATTTCACAGTCAAAAAAGTGTTGTTTTTTTTTAAATGTACACTACTATTACACCAGATATGAGTTGCACTGGGGTGACACTGTGCCCTGGCAGGCAGGCACTGAAACGCACACGCGTGAAGGAAACTGACTGCTATTATTTCACAGTCAAAAAAGTGTTGTTTTTTTTTAAATGTACACTACTGTTACACCAGATATGAGTTGCACTGGGGTGACACTGTGCCCTGGCAGGCAGGCACTGAAACGCACACGTGTGAAGGAAACTGACTGCTATTATTTCACAGTCAAAAAAGTGTTGTTTTTTTTTAAATGTACACTACTGTTACACCAGATATAAGTTGCACTGGGGTGACACTTTGCCCTGGCAGGCACTGCAATGCACACGTGTGAAGGAAACTGACTGCTATTATTTCACAGTCAAAAAAGTGTTGTTTGTTTTAAATGTACACTACTGTTACACCAGATATGAGTTGCACTGGGGTGACACTGTGCCCTGGCAGGCAGGCACTGAAACGCACACGTGTGAAGGAAACTGACTTCTAATATTTCACAGTCAAAAAAGTGATGTTTTTTTAAATGTACACTACTGTTACACCAGATATGAGAGGTGGCACTGGGCAAGTGGGCAAAGTATACGCTGTGAGCCTGACACACACGCTGGCAGGCAGGCAACTGCAATTAGATTACACAGGGAAAAAAAAAAGCAGATTTTCTAGCACTAAAAAGGGCTTTTTGGGGTGCTGTCCTTACAGCAGAGATCAGATGAGTCCTTCAGAACTGTAGTGGACACTGAATACACTAGCCTAGCTATTGATTTCCCTATTAAATCAGCAGCAGCTACACTGTCCCTCCTCTCACTAAGAATGCAGCTTCCGAATGAATCTAAAATGGAAGCTGTCCAGGAGGTGGGAGGGTCTGGGAGGGAGGGTCTGCTGCTGATTGGCTGGAATGTATCTGCTGACTGTGAGGTACAGGGTCAAAGTTTTACTCAATGATGACGAATAGGGGCGGACCGAACATTGCATATGTTCGCCCGCCGCGGCGAACGCGAACATGCAATGTTCGCCGGGAACTATTCGCCGGTGAACTATTCGCAACATCACTACCAAAGAGCTGTTCAAGGGTATCAGGGACAAGATTGTAGACCTACACAAGGCTAGAATGGGCTACAAGATCATCGCCAAGCAGCTTGGAGAGAAGGTGACAACATTGCGATTATTTGCAAAAGGAAGAAACTGGGGCTCCATGCAAGATCTCACCTTGTGGAGTTTCAAGGATCATGAGAACGGTGAGGAATCAGCCCAGAACTACACAGGTGGATCTTGTCAATGATTTCAAGGCAGCTCGTACCATAGTCACCAAGAAAACAATTGGTAACACACTACGCCGTGAAGGACTGAAATCCTGAAGCGCCCGCAAGGTCCCCCTTCCTTAAAAAAGCACATGTACAGGCCCATCAAAGTTTGCCAATGAACATCTGAATGATTCAGAGGAGAAATGGGTGAAAGTGTTGTGGTCAGATGAGACCAAAATGAATCTCTTTGGCATCAACTCAACTCGCCGTGTTTGGAGGAGGAGGAATGCTGTCTATGACCCCAAAAACACCATCCCACCATCAAACATGGACGTGAAAATGTTATGCTTTGGGGGGGGGGGGGTTTCTGCTAAGGGGACAGGACAACTTCACTGCATCAAAGGGACGATGGACGGGGCCATGTACAGTCAAATCTTGGGTGAGAACCTTCTTCCCTCAACCAGGGCATTGAAAATGGGTCGTGGATGGGTATTCCAACATGAAAATGACCCAAAACACATGGCCAAGGCAACAAAAGAGTGACTCAAGAAGAAGCACATTAAGGTCCTGGAGTGGCCTAGCTAGTCTCCAGACCTTAATCCCACAGAAAATCTGTGGAGGGAGCTGAAGGTTTAAGTTTCCAAACATCAGCCTAGAAACTTGAATTACTTGGAGAGGATCTGCAAAGAGGAGTGGGACAAAATCCCTCCTAAGATTTGCGAAAACCTGGTAACCAACTACAAGAAACATCTGACCTCTGTGATTGCCAACAAGGGTTTTGCCACCAGGTACTAAGTCATGTTTTGCAAGGGGGTCAAATATTTATTTCACTCATTAAAATGCAAATCAATTTAAAACTTTTTTGAAATGCGTTTTTATGGATGTTTTTGTTGTTATTCTGTCTCTCACTGTTCAAATAAATCTACCATTAAAATAATAGACTGATCATTTCTTTGTCAGTAGGCAAATGTACAAAATCAGCAGGGGATCAAATAATTTCTTCCCTCACTGTATATCCTCTTATACGCATTACAGTGTCCTTTTACAAGCCCTATACCCTCCTATAAGCCTCACAGCATCCTGTACAAGCCCTATATCCTCCAATACGCCTTTCAGTGTCTGTATACAAGCCCTATATCCTCCTATACACTTTACAGTGTCTGTATACAAGCCCTATATCCTCCTATACACCTTACTGTTTCCCTATATAAACCCTATATCCTCCTATACGCCTTTCAGCATTCTGTACAAGCCCTATATCCTCCTATACACCTTACAGTGTCTGTATACAAGCCCTATATCCTCCTATACACCTTACAGTGTCTGTATACAAGCCCTATATCCTCCTATACACCTTACTGTTTCCCTATACAACCCCTATATCCTCTTATACGCCTTTCAGCATTCTGTACAAGCTCTATATCCTCCTATACACCTTACTGTGTCCCTATACAAGCCCTATATCATCCTATACACCTTACTGTGTCACTATACAAGCCCTATATCCTCCTATACACCTTACAGTGTCTGTATACAAGTCCTATATCCTCCTATACACCTTACTGTGTCTCTATGCAAGCCCTATATCCTCCTATACGCCTTTCAGCATTCTGTACGAGCCCTATATCCTCCTATACGCCTTTCAGCATTCTGTACGAGCCCTATATCCTCCTATTCGCCGTACAGCGTTCTGTACAAGCCCTATACCCTCCTATACACCTTACAGTGTCCCTATACAAGTCCTATATCATCCTATAAGCTTTACAACATTCAGTACAATCCCTATATCCTCCTATAATCCTTAAAGTGTCTGTATACAAGCCCTATCTCCCCTCTTATAAGCCTTACAGAGTCCCTATACAAGTCCCATATCCTCCGAGACACCTTACACTGTGCCTATATGTTACGGTTACCCTTAGTCTCGCTGAGAGATGGACCGCTTAGTAGCCTGGATCCCTATTGCTAAAGAGGGGAGAAGCTGCTTTCCATAGTATTCTATATGAGTCTCGCAAATATAGAATAATCTCCCTTAGCTGCAGTACAGCTAGGATACCCTTCTGCCCACAAAAAACGAGTCAACGCTGCGATTGAGGGTCAAACAAGAACTCAGGACTGGGATGCCCAGCCTGCTTTTTATTAAAGTTACATGCACACAGGGCACTCCCAGGGGGAGAGGGGGGGGGGAAGCACAAAATCCCCCATCACACATTTAGATAGAGAGCACTGTCCTTTGACAGGCCACAATAGGATTACAGTACTTAAGATAACAAGTTTACAAGTTCATCTTATCAATTAGCAGTCTGGCTCCAGAGGTGATTAGACAATAGTTTCTAAAAGCTGAAAAAAAAGTTAACTCTTTATGAAATGATACTTGTTACGGTTTTCTTGGAGCCCTTCTTAGGCGCTGGCTTGGCTGGTTCAGGCATTGCTGCTGGGAAATAAGCTCTTCACAACAAAATAACTAATGCTTCTGTAACAGTGCTCCCTTTCTGTGGAACACTCTGGCAGACACGGTCTGACCCCTTTTCGGGGCAGACTAAGGCTGTCCAGACCGCTGGTTATGCGGGGCTGAGGTCGGTTTGTCTGGACAACCCGTCGGCGTTGCCATTCTGTTTCCCAGGTCTGTAAGTAATGGTGAAATTGAAGGGTTGCAACGATAAGCTCCAACGTAATAGCCTGCCGTTATCTCCAGAGACCCGGTTCAGCCACACCAACGGGTTATGGTCGGTGACCAGGGTGAACTCCTGACCATATAAATAGGGAGTCAATTTCTTTAATGCCCACACCAAAGCCAAACACTCCTTTTCGACCGCTGCATAGCTGACTTCGCGGGGCAGGAGCTTCCGGCTGATGTAGGCAACTGGATGCTCCCCTCCATCTTCGCCTACTTGGCTGAGGACGGCTCCCAGCCCGAACATGGAAGCATCTGTATGGACGATAAAACGTTTGTTAAGGGCTGGGGCCGCCAAGACAGGAGCGTTAATTAGAGCATTTTTGAGAGCCTGGAAAGCCGTTTCACAGTGGGGAGACCACAGGACCTGTCGAGGTAAGTTCTTCTTGGTCAAGTCAGTCAGGGGTTTGGCAAGTGTGCTGTAGTTTGGTACGAACCGTCTATAGTACCCTGCCGTGCCCAGGAAGGCTAGGACCTGAGTCTTAGTGATGGGGGTGGGCCAATTGGCGACAGCTTCTATCTTGGCTGGCTCTGGTCGCTGCTTTCCACACCCCACCCGGTGACCCAGGTACTGTACCTCGGCCATCCCAAAGTGGCATTTTTCTGGCTTCAGAGTCAGGCCAGCAGCCCGGATCTGATCCAGAACCATTCCTACATGAGCTAAGTGGTCCTCCCAGGACTCACTGTGGATCGCTATGTCGTCCAGGTAGGCGCAAGCAAAACTCTGGAAGCCATCCAGGAGCCTATCCACCAAGCGCTGGAATGTAGCTGGGGCATTCTTCATCCCAAACGGCATTACCCTAAACTGATATAAGCCGAATGGGGTGACGAATGCCGACTTGGGGATAGCCTCCGGGGCCAGGGGAATCTGCCAGTAACCTTTGCAGAGGTCAATAGTGGTCAGGTAATTTCCCCTGGCTATACGATCGAGTAGCTCGTCTACCCTGGGCATAGGGTAAGCGTCCGTCACGGTTTTTTCATTGAGCCTCCGATAGTCTACGCAGAACCGGGTGGTCCCATCTTTCTTGGGCACCAAGACAACTGGGGAGGCCCAGGGACTATCGGAGGGCTCAATTACCCTGAGCTGGAGCATCTCATCGATCTCCTTCTTCATTCCTGTCCTAACTGCTTCAGGGATTCGGTACGGAGCCTGGCGCAAGGGAGCTTGTCCCGGAGTATCTACCTGGTGGGTGGTTAAAGTAGTGTACCCTGGCTTCGGGGAGAAGGTGAGGTGTTTGGACTGGAGGAGTTGGCTGAGCTGCTCCCTTTCAGTGGGGCTAAGTCGGTCTCCTATCTGAACCTGAGCCACTATACCTGTGGGGAGACTCTTTTCTAATAGGTCTGGAATGGGTAGACTGTCGGGGTCTTCCTGAGGGGAACAACATACGGCCGTCACGTTCTCTGGTCGCTCAAAATATTCCTTGAGCATGTTTACATGGAATGTCTTTCTAAGATTGTTGTCATGGCAGCTAGCTATCACATAAGTGGTGTCTCCCCTTTTCTCTACGATCTGGTAGGGACCCTGCCAGGACGCCTGCAATTTGTCTGTCTTCACCGGCTTAAGTACTAACACCTTTTGTCCTATGGTGAAGATTCTCTTTCGGGCCCCCCGATCGTACCATACTTTCTGTCTTCTCTGGGCCAACTGGAGATTAGCCCGCACGGATTTGGCTAATTGCTCCATTCGGTCCCTGAGTTCCAGCACGTATGGCACAATGGGGACACCGTCAGCCTCCATCTCTCCCTCCCAGTGCTCCCGGATCAGGTTTAGGGGTCCCCGTACCTTTCTTCCGTAGAGCAACTCGAAGGGAGAGAACCCTGTCGTTTCCTGGGGCACCTCCCGATAAGCAAATAGGAGGTGCGGCAGGAAGCGTTCCCAGTCTCGGTATTCCTGAGTGAACGTCTTGAGCATTTGCTTGAGGGTCCCATTGAACCTCTCACACAGCCCGTTCGTCTGGGGGTGGTATGGGGAGCTCAGGAGGGACTTAATTTTGCAAACCTGCCAGAGTTGTTGGGTCAATTCAGCCGTAAATTGGGTGCCTCGGTCGGATAGGATTTCTTTTGGAAATCCTACCCGGGAGAACACCTGTACTAGTGCATTTGCTACCGTATCCGCTTGTATGTTGGATAGGGCGACAGCCTCTGGGTACCTGGTAGCGTAGTCCACTACGGTAAGAATGTAGCGCTTACCGGAGGGACTAGGGGTAGCCAGTGGTCCCACTAGGTCAATAGCAACCCGGCTGAAGGGTTCCTCTACAATGGGCATATTTACTAGATGGGCTTTAGGGTGATCGCCTCGCCTTCCTACTCGTTGACACACATCGCAGGTGTTACAGTAAGTTCTAACGTCAGCGTGCACCCCTGGCCAAAAGAACGTGTGAGTAATGCGGTGTAGGGTACGGGTTACGGCTAGGTGGCCTGCTAAGGGGATGTCGTGACCTATCTTGAGGATTTCTTGACGGTATTTGTGGGGCACTACCAGCTGTCGCCTACGCTGTCCCCTTTTCTCTGTCCAGCGGTATATTTTCCCTTTTTCCCATAAGAATGTTTCGTTATCTGCCCCGCCCCCTCCGGTCTCTGCTCGTTCCCGGTACTTTTGTAAAGTCGGGTCAGTCTTAGACTCTGTCTCGAAAGCATCTGGGGTGTCCCAGGGTATGGGGCCTAACATGTCAGGCAAGGTCGGGGTAGGTCTTACCTGTGTCTCCCGCACTGGTGAGAGCTCTCGCTCCATCCGGGCTTGGGCCCGTGTAGTCACTGGGTCCGCCTCGTTGTTGCATACTGGAGCATAGGCAGAAGTCATGGGGCCCAAATCGTTGCCCAGTAGTACTTCGGCAGGTAAATTATCCATTATGCCCACGTTCACAGCCCCCTTTCCCGCTCCCCAATCAAGATGCACTTGAGCTGTTGGAATTTTGTACACATCCCCCCCCGCCACTCTAACGGCCACAGTCTGTCCGGATCGCTTGTGCTCTGGCACCAAATGACTCTGTACCAGCGTGATAGTAGCCCCTGTGTCTCTCAATCCCTCTGTAGATCGCCCCTCGAGCCATACCTTCTGCCGATGGTGCTGGCGGTTATCTGAGGCAGCATATACAGGGTCCACCTCGTGAAGCGGCCCCACATATCCCTCCATAGGGGCCTCTTGGTTAACACAGAGGGCCCGGGCCGGACGATAGGACCCAGAGGGGTAATTGTAATTCCTGGGTGTCTGGTGCGTATTAAGGGGGCAGCTAGCCATGAAATGCCCTGGTTGCTTGCATCGGTGGCAAGTCGGTCTGGGACGCTCAGAGCTGTTATTGTGTGGTCCTGAGTGTCGGACGGGCCCTGTGGGCAACGGGGCTCGGAATTCAGCACGAGGGGGTGCACGGTAAACCTCTCTGGGTTCGTGAAGACGGGAGTCATAATGTTCATCGGCCAATTTGGCTGCTTCTTCTAAGGTAGAAGGCCGCCTGTCTCGCAGCCATTCCTTCCCTTGCTGTTCCATGCCATTATAAAAATGTTCTAAGAGAAACAATTGTAAAATTTCCTCACCAGTCACCGCTTTACTTCCGCTCAGCCAGTGATTTGCTGCTCTCCGCATTCGGTGCGCCCATTCCATATGGGTATCGTTAGGCTTCTTTTCCGTGCCCCGAAACTGTCGGCGATACGTGTCCGGAGTTACAGCGTACCGTCGCAACAGTGTCTCCTTAACTAGCTCATACTGTGTCACTTCCTCAGCACCCAGAGTACGAAAGGCTTCCAGGGCTCGCCCGGATAGTTTCCCAGACAATATCGTGGGCCACTCTCTGTTGGGAATCTGGTGCAGGGCACATTGCCTTTCGAAGTCCGCCAAATATTCATCAATCCCTGTCTCGCTCTCTAGGAAGGGTCGAAATGCCGCATAGGGTATCTTGGGCCTCCCAGCATTTTCGACAGGGATGATTACCTGCGGGGCTTCAGCATTGCGGTGTGCGTTCGCTAGGTTGAGTTCGTGGGCTCGAGTCTCTCGTATATCCTCGTCCGCCTCCGCCATCAACTGCTGTACCAATTCCATGGAGGGGTTCGGCCCGTATAATGAGAGCCTTTCCCGAACAATCCTGGTTTTTTCGTCACTAATCGTGGTCGGTGTTTCCGCCATTGTGAAGCTCTGATCCAGTTCGGTCAATTCTGCGATCAGCTCTCTCCTCGGCCGGTTGCTGGCGTACCCCCCTCTGCTTTCAAGTAAATCCTTTAGGGTTGTACGCTTCAATTTTTCCATCCGTTCTGTACCTCTCCTAGGAAATCCAGGAAAATCCCGCCGCTGCCGCCAAATGTTACGGTTACCCTTAGTCTCGCTGAGAGATGGACCGCTTAGTAGCCTGGATCCCTATTGCTAAAGAGGGGAGAAGCTGCTTTCCATAGTATTCTATATGAGTCTCGCAAATATAGAATAATCTCCCTTAGCTGCAGTACAGCTAGGATACCCTTCTGCCCACAAAAACGAGTCAACGCTGCGATTGAGGGTCAAACAAGAACTCAGGACTGGGATGCCCAGCCTGCTTTTTATTAAAGTTACATGCACACAGGGCACTCCCAGGGGGAGAGGGGGGGGGGGAAGCACAAAATCCCCCATCACACATTTAGATAGAGAGCACTGTCCTTTGACAGGCCACAATAGGATTACAGTACTTAAGATAACAAGTTTACAAGTTCATCTTATCAATTAGCAGTCTGGCTCCAGAGGTGATTAGACAATAGTTTCTAAAAGCTGAAAAAAAAGTTAACTCTTTATGAAATGATACTTGTTACGGTTTTCTTGGAGCCCTTCTTAGGCGCTGGCTTGGCTGGTTCAGGCATTGCTGCTGGGAAATAAGCTCTTCACAACAAAATAACTAATGCTTCTGTAACACTATACAATCCCTATATCCTCATATATGACTGTCCCTATACCAGCCCCATACCCTCCTATATGCCTTACAGTGTTCCTATACAAGCCCTATATCCTCCTATATGCTTTACAGTGTCCCTTTACAAGCCCTATATCCTCCCTTTATGCCTTACAGTGTCTGTATACAAGCTCTATATCCTCCTATACGCCTTTCAGTGTCCCTATACAAGCCCTGTGTCCTCCTATATGCCTTACAGTGTCTGTATACAAGCTCTATATCCTCCTATATGCCTTACAGTGTTCCTATACAAGCCCTATATCCTCCTATATGCCTTACAGTGTCTGTATACAAGTCCCATATCCTCCTATATGCCTTACAGTGTCTGTATACAAGCCCTATATCCTCCTATATGCCTTACAGTGTTCTATACAAGCCCTATATCCTCCTTTATGCCTTACAGTGTCTGTATACAAGCCCTATATCCCAGTGACGTGCAGTCATAGGAGGCAGGTGAGGCAGCGCCTCACCTGTCCTGTGAGTGTAATTACACTTTTTTGTAATAATTTGTAAAAAAAAAAAATATATTTTTTATTTATTTTTTCATTTATATTTTTAAATTTTTTGTTTTACCCTACCCCCCCAACCCCCCACCACTTCAAAGTTTGCCAACATGGCTGCACTAATGCACTCAAATTCAAAGTGCAAAAGTATTATTTTTTTTTAAATTACCTACTCATCCATATTGCGCAAGGAAGGAGAGGCGCTGAGCCGTTCAGCTGCCCTCCCTTTGCGCAATATGGATGTCTGAGGATATTTTTTTATATGGGACCCGCAGAGACTGCCACCCAGTGGTTAAGTCTCTCAGTTTGCGGCCCATATTGCTCCCAAGAGGCGCGCCTCGGGAGCCCCAGCCAATTGCCCAGCCAATCAGCGCTGAGCCCTTGTGAGTGACGTCATCAAAGTCACTCTGAAAATCGGGCGGGAAGAGACCAGACTAGTCACTACTAGAGACTAGAGAGAGAGGCAGCGGCGCAATGGGGCTGGGCGCATAGTCTAGTCTGAGTGAGACTGACAACCTGGACGGGTGTGATGGTGTTGTGTCCGTGTCGTGAGTCAGCAGCTGAGCTGAGCTGATCTTCTTGGTAGGTAAGGACCTTGTAAACAACTTGTTCTTTGGGTTCTGCAATCTGCACCATACGAAACAGAACAAGGCTTGTTTGGTTTCGTATGGTGCAGATTGCATTGCAGAACCCAAAGAACAAGTTCTCTTTTTATAGACCTCCCTATTCCCTTATAATTACTGCGTGTCATGTAAATAATTGCTTGTGCAGATAACTGCTGGGTTTTTTTTAGAGAGGGGGGGGTCGCGGGGGGGGGGCCGCGAGGGGGGGGGGGGCGCGAGGGGGGGGGGGGTCGCGGGGGGGGGTCGCGAGGGGGGGGGGTGCGAGGGGGGGCGCATTTTATTGCTGGTGCATTTTTTTTTTGCAGGGGTGCTGGTGGCATCACTTTATTGCAGGGGGCTTAGGGCACCATTTTATTGCTGGGGGACATCATTTTATTGTGGGAGGGGGCTGGGGACATCATTTTATTGCAGGAGGCTGGCCTGGGGGCTTCATTTTATTGCTGTGGGCAATGGGCATCATTTATTGCAGTGGGGCTGGTGGCATCATTTATTGCAGGGGGCTCAGGGCATCATTTTATTGCAGGGGTGCTGGGGGAATTTATTTCTGGGGGCATAATTTATTACAGAAATGGGGTGGGAGCATTATTTTATTGCAGCAGTGCTGGGGGCATAATTGTATTGCAGGAGGGCTGGGGGAATAATTTATTGTTGGGGGCATCATTTATTAAAGAGGGGGGCTGTGAGAATAATTTTAATGCTGGGGGCATCATTTATGACAGGGGGGGCTGGGAGCATAATCTTATTGCAGGGGTGCTGGGGCATAATTTGATTGCAGACGGGCTGGGGGGAATAATTTATTGCTGGGGGCATAATTTATTAAATAGGGGGGCTGGGAGAATAATTTTAATGCTGGGGGCATCATTTATGACAGAGCGGGGCTGGGAGCATAATTTTATTGCAGGGGTGCTGGGGGAATCATTTATTGATGGGGGATAATTTATTACAGAGGGGGCTGGGAGCATAATTTTATTGCAGGGGTGCTGGGGGCATCATTTTATTGCTGGGAGCATCATTTTATTGCAGGGGTGCTGGGGGCATCATTTTATTGCAGTGGGGCTGGGGTATCATTTATGATTTGACCGCTGACTCCTATTGGTGTGGTGCATGTTTACGTGAGGTGTCACTAATCAAAGCTCAATAGCAAAGCTTGGCATACCATCATGTGTCACAATACCTCAATATATGGATTTAAAATTGTATAAAGTAAAGACCAGACAACTGTAATTTGCAGCTAACCAGCTTGCCTTAGTTACAGTAAGTACAAGCGTACTTACAAACTGCAACTAAGCTTAAGCAATTGACACCATTTCAGTTGTTTCCCATTTCTATACATTTTTGCTTTGGGTTTTCATGGTATTATTATATGTAAGATTATGTGAATATTAGACATCAATGTCTACAGCAAAGAATGTAACTGCAATGTTCCAGAAACCCTTAAAAAAAAAAAAAAAAAACTTTTTGTAGAAAGGCAGCAGTCACAGTGACACTTCAGTTTTGCTTAGAACTAGCATAGCATTAGCAATGTGTTTCATTCAATGGTAGACTAGTTTTTGGATGGAATCTACTACTTGATAAATTTATATTAATTTCATAAGGTCAGTGACTGACCTTATGAAATTAATATCAACTTATCAAGTAGTAGATTCCATCCAAACACTAGTCTTCCTTATGAAATGAATATACATTTTCAAGTAGTAGATTCCATCCATAAACTAGTCTTCCTTTGAATGAAACACATTGCTAATGCTGTGCTAGTTCTAAGCAAAACAGAAGTGTCACTGTGATTGCTGCCTTTCAACAAAAAGTGTTTTTTTTTTTTTTTAAAGGGTTTCTGGAACATTGCACCACCCCATATTAAATTCAGCTCACTGATTAGAATTCTGTTGTTTACATTTTTTTTTTAGTAGTAAGGGGCTGAACATTATGTCAACAATCTATAGCACATCAGGGACAAGGCACTGGCAGATAGTGACTGCTACTGTAACTGAAGCTTTCAATGTCTTCTAGGAATTACTGGACTGGCAGTCTATGGGTTACAAAGTAAAAACTGAAATCTGATATAGGCTGCTCTGCTGCTGATTCTCCATTAAAACTTTGCAGGCTTTTAATCACAGAGGCTGCTCTGCTGCTGATTCTCCATTAAACTTTGCAGGCTTTTAATCACAGAAAGTTATAGTTGTCTGAAAATGCATGTCTGTTCTCTTTATTTATCTTAAATACAGATTTCACACGTTAGCATAAATACCCATCAAAGCACACAGACATAAATCACAAGGCTAACTACTGTCATAAGAGTCATTATAACACTCTTTTCACAAAAACAACAAGCATGGAAAGTGTTTAGGCTTTTTATTGAAGAATATATTAATGTTCATTTTCTACACAACATTTTTCTTTTATGTTTCAGATAGAACATACAATATTAAAGACTTTTACATTTTAATTATGTTATCCAATTTGCTTTTTTCTTTTAGTATCCTTTGAAAAGCATACCAAGGTAGGCTAAGGAGCAGCAATGCACTACTCGGAGCAGCTGGTAATTGGTGGTTGTGCATATGGCTCATTTAATATGTTCATTTAGCATCCAGTTGTGCATTGCTGCATGTCCTTCAACAAAGGATAACAAGAGAATGAAGCAACATTATTAATAGCCTCACCAGCCTCGGAACTCACCGCACGTCACTGCTATATCCTCCTATATGCCTTACAGTGTCTGTATACAAGCCATATATCCTCCTATATGCCTTACAGTGTTCTATACAAGCCATATATCCTCCTATATGCCTTACAGTGTCTGTATACAAGCCCTATATCCTCCTATATGCCTTACAGTGTTCTATACAAGCCCTATATCCTCCTATATGCCTTACAATGTCTGTATACAAGCCTTATATCCTCCTATATGCCGTACAGTGTCTGTATACAAGCCCTATATCCTCCTATATGCCTTACAGTGTCTGTATACAAGCCCTATATCCTCCTATATGCCTTACAGTGTCTGTATACAAGCCCTATATCCTCCTATATGCCTTACAGTGTCTGTATACAAGCCCTATATCCTCCTATATGCCTTACAGTGTCTGTATACAAGCCCTATATCCTCCTATATGCCTTACAGTGTCTGTATACAAGCCCTATATCCTCCTATATGCCTTACAGTGTCTGTATACAAGCCCTATATCCTCCTATATGCCTTACAGTGTCTGTATACAAGCCCTATATCCTCCTATATGCCTTACAGTGTCTGTATACAAGCTCTATATCCTCCTATATGCCTTACATTGTTCTATACAAGCCTTATATCTTCCTATATACCTTACAGTGTTTGTATACAAGCTCTGTATCCTCCTATATACCTTACAGTGTCCATATACAAGCCTTATATCATCTTATATGCCTTATAGTGTCCTTATACAAGCCCTATATCCTCCTGTATGCCTTACAGTGTTCTGTACAAGCCCTATATCCTCCAATATGCCTTACAGTGTCTGTATACAAGCTCTATATCCTCCTATATACATTACAGTGTCCATATACAAGCCTTATATCATCTTATATGCCTTATAGTGTCCCTATACAAGCCCTATATACTCCTAACTGCCTTACAGTGTCCCACAAGCCCTATATCCTCCTATATGCCGTACAGTGTTCTGTACTAGCCCTACATCCTCCTATATGATACACAGTGTCTGTATATAAGTGTCAAGCCCTGTGTCCTCCTATATGCCTTACAGTGTCTGTATACAAGCTCTATATCCTCCTATATGCCTTACAGTGTTCCTATACAAGCCCTATATCCTCCTATATGCCTTACAGTGTCTGTATACAAGCTCTATATCCTCCTATATGCCTTACAGTGTTCCTATACAAGCCCTATATCCTCCTATATGCCTTACAGTGTCTGTATACAAGTCCCATATCCTCCTATATGCCTTACAGTGTCTGTATACAAGCCCTATATCCTCCTATATGCCTTACAGTGTTCTATACAAGCCCTATATCCTCCTTTATGCCTTACTGTGTCTGTATACAAGCCCTATATCCTCATATATGCCTTTCAGCATTCTGTACAAGCCCTATATCCTCCTATACACCTTACAGTGTCTGTATACAAGTCCTATATCCTCCTATACACCTTACTGTGTCTCTATGCAAGCCCTATATCCTCCTATACGCCTTTCAGCATTCTGTACGAGCCCTATATCCTCCTATACGCCTTTCAGCATTCTGTAAGAGCCCTATATCCTCCTATTCGCCGTACAGCGTTCTGTACAAGACCTATATCCTCCTATATGCCTTACAGTGTCCCTATACAAGCCCTATATCCTCCTATACACTTTACAGTGTCCCTATACAAGTCCTATATCATCCTATAAGCTTTACAACATTCAGTACAATCCCTATATCCTCCTATAATCCTTAAAGTGTCTGTATACAAGCCCTATCTCCCCTCTTATAAGCCTTACAGAGTCCCTATACAAGTCCCATATCTTCCGAGACACCTTACACTGTGCCTATACAATCCCTATATCCTCATATATGACTTACAGTGTCCCTATACAAGCCCTATATTCTCATATATGATTTGCAGTGTCCCTATACAAGCCATATGCCCCCTATAAGCCTAACAGTATCCTGTACAAGCACTTTATCCTCCTATATGACTTACAGTAACCTATACAAGCCCTATATCCTCCTATATGACTTACAGTACCATATACAAGCCCTATATACTCCTAAATGCATTACAGTGTTCCTATACAAGCTCTATATCATCCTATATGCCTTACAGTGTCTGTATACAAGCCCTATATCCTCCTATATGCCTTACAGTGTCTGTATACAAGCTCTGTATCCTCCTATATACCTTACAGTGTTCTATACAAGCCTTATATCCTCCTATATACCTTACAGTGTCTGTATAAAAGCTCCGTATCCTCCTATATACCTTACACTGTCCATATACAAGCCTTATATCATCTTATATGCCTTATAGTGTCCTTATACAAGCCCTATATCCTCCTATATGCCTTACAGTGTTCTATACAAGCCCTATATCCACCTTTATGCCTTACTGTGTCTGTATACAAGCCCTATATCCTCATATATGCCTTTCAGCATTCTGTACAAGCCCTATATCCTCCTATACACCTTACAGTGTCTGTATACAAGTCCTATATCCTCCTATACACCTTACTGTGTCTCTATGCAAGCCCTATATCCTCCTATACGCCTTTCAGCATTCTGTACGAGCCCTATATCCTCATATACGCCTTTCAGCATTCTGTAAGAGCCCTATATCCTCCTATTCGCCGTACAGCGTTCTGTACAAGACCTATATCCTCCTATATGCCTTACAGTGTCCCTATACAAGCCCTATATCCTCCTATACACCTTACAGTGTCCCTATACAAGTCCTATATCATCCTATAAGCTTTACAACATTCAGTACAATCCCTATATCCTCCTATAATCCTTAAAGTGTCTGTATACAAGCCCTATCTCCCCTCTTATAAGCCTTACAGAGTCCCTATACAAGTCCCATATCCTCCGAGACACCTTACACTGTGCCTATACAATCCCTATATCCTCATATATGACTTACAGTGTCTGTATACAAGCCCTATATCCTCCTATATGCCTTACAGTGTCTGTATACAAGCTCTGTATCCTCCTATATACCTTACAGTGTTCTATACAAGCCTTATATCCTCCTATATACCTTGCAGTGTCTGTATACAAGCTCCGTATCCTCCTATATACCTTACACTGTCCATATACAAGCCTTATATCATCTTATATGCCTTATAGTGTCCTGTATACAAGCCCTATATCCTCCTATATGCCTTACAGTGTCTGTATACAAGCTCTGTATCCTCCTATATGCCTTACAGTGTTCTATACAAGCCCTATATCCTCCTATATGCCTTACAGTGTCTGTATACAAGCTCTATATCCTCCTATATACCTTACAGTGTCCATATACAAGCCTTATATCATCTTATATGCCTTATAGTGTCCCTATACAAGCCCTATATACTCCTAACTGCCTTACAGTGTCCCACAAGCCCTATATCCTCCTATATGCAATACAGTGTTCTGTACTAGCCCTACATCCTCCTATATGATACACAGTGTCTGTATATAAGCCCTATATCCTCCTATACTTATTATACTGTCCCTATACCAGCCCCATACCCTCCTATATGCCTTACAGTGTTCCTATACAAGCCCTATATCCTCCTATATGCTTTACAGTGTCCCTTTACAAGCCCTATATCCTCCCTTTATGCCTTACAGTGTCTGTATACAAGCTCTATATCCTCCTATACGCCTTTCAGTGTCCCTATACAAGCCCTGTGTCCTCCTATATGCCTTACAGTGTCTGTATACAAGCTCTATATCCTCCTATATGCCTTACAGTGATCCTATACAAGCCCTATATCCTCCTATATGCCTTACAGTGTCTGTATACATGTCCCATATCCTCCTATATGCCTTACAGTGTCTGTATACAAGCCCTATATCCTCCTATATGCCTTACAGTGTTCTATACAAGCCCTATATCCTCCTTTATGCCTTACAGTGTCTGTATACAAGCCCTATATCCTCCTATATGCCTTACAGTGTCTGTATACAAGCCCTATATCCCCCTATATGCCTTACAGTGTTCTATACAAGCCATATATCCTCCTATATGCCTTACAGTGTCTGTATACAAGCCCTATATCCTCCTATATGCCTTACAGTGTTCTATACAAGCCCTATATCCTCCTATATGCCTTACAATGTCTGTATACAAGCCTTATATCCTCCTACATGCCATACAGTGTCTGTATACAAGCCCTATATCCTCCTATATGCCTTACAGTGTTCTATACAAGCCCTATATCCTCCTATATGCCTTACAGTGTCTGTATACAAGCCCTATATCCTCCTATATGCCTTACAGTGTCTGTATACAAGCCCTATATCCTCCTATATGCCTTACAGTATCTGTATACAATCTCTATATCCTCCTATATGCCTTACAGTGTTCTATACAAGCCTTATATCTTCCTATATACCTTACAGTGTTTGTATACAAGCTCTGTATCCTCCTATATACCTTACAGTGTCCATATACAAGCCTTATATCATCTTATATGCCTTATAGTGTCCTTATACAAGCCCTATATCCTCCTGTATGCCTTACAGTGTTCCATACAAGCCCTATATCCTCCTATATGCCTTACAGTGTCTGTATACAAGCTCTATATCCTCCTATATACATTACAGTGTCCATATACAAGCCTTATATCATCTTATATGCCTTATAGTGTCCCTATACAAGCCCTATATACTCCTAACTGCCTTACAGTGTCCCACAAGCCCTATATCCTCCTATATGCCGTACAGTGTTCTGTACTAGCCCTACATCCTCCTATATGATACACAGTGTCTGTATATAAGCCCTATATCCTCCTATACTTATTATGCTGTCCCTATACCAGCCCCATACCCTCCTATATGCCTTACAGTGTTCCTATACAAGCCCTATATCCTCCTATATGCTTTACAGTGTCCCTTTACAAGCCCTATATCCTCCCTTTATGCCTTACAGTGTCTGTATACAAGCTCTATATCCTCCTATACGCCTTTCAGTGTCCCTATACAAGCCCTGTGTCCTCCTATATGCCTTACAGTGTCTGTATACAAGCTCTATATCCTCCTATATGCCTTACAGTATTCCTATACAAGCCCTATATCCTCCTATATGCCTTACAGTGTCTGTATACAAGCTCTATATCCTCCTATATGCCTTACAGTGTTCCTATACAAGCCCTATATCCTCCTATATGCCTTACAGTGTCTGTATACAAGTCCCATATCCTCCTATATGCCTTACAGTGTCTGTATACAAGCTCTATATCCTCCTATATGCCTTACAGTGTCTGTATACAAGCTCTATATCCTCCTATATGCCTTACAGTGTTCTATACAAGCCCTATATCCTCCTTTATGCCTTACAGTGTCTGTATACAAGCCCTATATCCTCCTATATGCCTTACAGTGTCTGTATACAAGCCCTATATCCTCCTATATGCCTTACAGTGTTCTATACAAGCCCTATATCCTCCTATATGCCTTACAATGTCTGTATACAAGCCCTATATCCTCCTATATGCCGTACAGTGTCTGTATACAAGACCTATATCCTCCTATATGCCTTACAGTGTTCTATACAAGCCCTATATCCTCCTATATGCCTTACAGTGTCTGTATACAAGCCCTATATCCTCCTATATGCCTTACAGTGTCTGTATACAAGCCCTATATCCTTCTATATGCCTTACAGTGTCTGTATACAAGCCCTATATCCTCCTATATGCCTTACAGTGTCTATATAAAAGCTCTATATCCTCCTATATGCCTTACAGTGTTCTATACAAGCCTTATATCCTCTTATATACCTTACAGTGTCTGTATACAAGCTCTGTATCCTCCTATATACCTTACAGTGTCCATATACAAGCCTTATATCATCTTATATGCCTTATAGTGTCCTTATACAAGCCCTATATCCTCCTATATGCCTTACAGTGTTCTATACAAGCCCTATATCCTCCTATATGCCTTACAGTGTCTGTATACAATCTCTATATCCTCCTATATACATTACAGTGTCCATATACAAGCCTTATATCATCTTATATGCCTTATAGTGTCCCTATACAAGCCCTATATACTCCTAACTGCCTTACAGTGTCCCAAAAGCCCTATATCCTCCTATATGCCGTACAGTGTTCTGTACTAGCCCTACATCCTCCTATATGATACACAGTGTCTGTATATAAGCCCTATATCCTCCTATACTTATTATGCTGTACCTATACCAGCCCCATACCCTCCTATATGCCTTACAGTGTTCCTATGCAAGCCCTATATCCTCCTATATGCTTTACAGTGTCCCTTTACAATCCCTATATCCTCCCTTTATGCCTTACAGTGTCTGTATACAAGCTCTATATCCTCCTATACGCCTTTCAGTGTCCCTATACAAGCCCTATGTCCTCCTATATGCCTTACAGTGTCTGTATACAAGCTCTATATCCTCCTATATGCCTTACAGTGTTCCTATACAAGCCCTATATCCTCCTATATGCCTTACAGTGTCTGTATACAAGTCCCATATCCTCCTATATGCCTTACAGTGTCTGTATACAAGCCCTATATCCTCCTATATGCCTTACAGTGTCTGTATACAAGCCCTATATCCTCCTATATGCCTTACAGTGTTCTATACAAGCCCTATATCCTCCTTTATGCCTTACAGTGTCTGTATACAAGCCCTATATCCTCATATATGCTTTACAGTGTTCCTATGCAAGCCCTATATCCTCCTATATGCCTTACAGTGTTCCTATACAAACCCTATATCCTACTATATGCCTTACAGTGTCTGTATACAAGCCCTATATCCTCCTATATGCCTTACAGTGTCTGTATACAAGCCCTATATCCTCCTATAAGCCTAACAGTCTCCTGTACAAGCACTTTATCCTCCTATATGCCTTACAGTGTCTGTATACAAGCCCTATATCCTCATATATGCCTTACAGTGTCTGTATACAAGCCCTATATCCTCCTATATGCCTTACAGTGTCTGTATACAAGCCCTATATCCTCCTATATGCCTTACAGTGTCTGTATACAAGCCCTATATCCTCCTATATGCCTTACAGTGTTCTATACAAGCCCTATATCCTCCTATATGCCTTACAGTGTCTGTATACAAGCCCTATATCCTCCTATAAGCCTTACAGTGTCTGTATACAAGCCCTATATCCTCCTATATGCCTTACAGTGTCTGTATACAAGCCCTATATCCTCCTATATGCCTTACAGTGTTCTATACAAGCCCTATATCCTCCTATATGCCTTACAGTGTCTGTATACAAGCCCTATATCCTCCTATATGCCTTACAGTGTCTGTATACAAGCCCTATATCCTCCTATATGCCTTACAGTGTCTGTATACAAGCTCTATATCCTCCTATATGCCTTACAGTGTTCTATACAAGCCCTATATCCTCCTATATGCCTTACAGTGTCTGTATACAACCCCTATATCCTCCTATATGCCTTACAGTGTCTGTATACAAGCCCTATATCCTCCTATATGCGTTACAGTGTCTGTATACAAGCCCTATCTCCTCCTATAAGCCTTACATTGTCTGTATACAAGCTCTATATCCTCCTATATGCCTTACAGTGTCTGTATACAAGCTCTATA
>NW_026512889.1:0-46497 GCF_027579735.1 Bombina bombina
GTCTTGTAGCTGTGAGTATTTAATTATTTTATGGTTGTTCACCAAATCTGCCACCCTATACAAGCCCTTATTTGCCCATTTGTCCACCACGCCCTCTACTTCCCTTGTATGTAGTAACCTTATTGGGGTCAGCAGCGAGTGAGCTGGTAATAAACTCTCGTGTTTCCGTATGAAAAGCAGATCCTATTGTCTAGATTCAGTGATAAAAGATTTATATGTAGTTTTTTTATTCATTCCCCTGTTCCACACTGTATCGTCTTAATTCTCTGTTTCCCATGTCTGATTCTACGGTGGTCCATATGATTTCCTTAGATTGTCTCCCCATAAGGGATGTTTGGGCTATTCTAGAGGCCCTATAATAGTCTACTAGATTTGGGATCTCTATCCCCCCCCCAACTGCTTATGTCGTGTTAATATTGTAGAGGAGATTCTATGCGACTTGTTACCTCTAATGAAGGCTACCAATCTTGAAGTGAAGTTAATTCTAGTGTCTGTATTTTGAGTGGCAGTGTCCTGAATAAGTAAAGAAGACGGGGGACAATGTTCATTTTGACAGCTGAAAGTCTTCCGTAACATGAGAACGAGTGTTTTTTACATTTTTCGATGTCTTGCCTAAAAGTCCTTATCAGTGGGGTATAGTTATATTTATGGAGGTGATCTAACCGGGGTGTCAAGTTGACACCCAAATATTTTAAGAAGTGTTTTGCCCAACGAAGGTCAAAGTTTAATTCTATGTTTTTTTGTGGTTTGTGGGAGGGCCACTGATAATGCCTCACACTTATCTAGGGTAATCTTATATCCCGAAATTTGGGAAAATATGTCTAGTATTGAGTAAAGGTTTGGTAAAAAGATAAGCAGTCTGGTGATTGTCAGAAGAATGTCATCCGCAAAGAGAGTTAATTTATAGTCAATGTCTCTTACTCTGAGGCCTGTAATATCTGGAGAGAGTCTTATTGTAGCTGCTAGGGGTTCGATACACAAGGAAAACAATAAGGGTGACAGCAGGCACCCCTGTCTAGTGCCATTAAGGATTGGGAATGTTTTTGATTTGTACCCAAAGGATATCACTTGTGCTTTCGGGGTAGAGTATATTGCCTGGATAGCTGTATAAAATGGCCCAGTAAGTCCTATGTGTTGAAGCAGCGTCATTATGTATTGCTAATCTATTCTGTCAAACGCCTTCTCCACATCCAAAGCTAGGAGCAGAGAAGGTGTTACCATTTTCTGTAGGTGGTCAATTATATTCAGCATCCGTCGGATATTGTTAGGGGCCTTCCTATCCCTAACAAAACCCACCTGGTCAGGATGAATGAGAGATTGTAAAATCGTCTTAAGTCTATTAGCCAGGATGTTAGTGAAAATTTTTTTTCTCTTGTTAAGTGTATCCAGTCCACGGATCATCCATTACTTGTGGGATATTCTCCTTCCCAACAGGAAGTTGCAAGAGGATCACCCACAGCAGAGCTGCTATATAGCTCCTCCCCTCACTGCCATATCCAGTCATTCTCTTGCAACTCTCAACAAAGATGGACATAGTAAGAGGAGAGTGGTGTATTATAGTTAGTTTTTTAACTTCAATCAAAAGTTTGTTATTTTTAAATGGTACCGGAGTGTACTGTTTCATCTCAGGCAGCATTAGAAGAAGAATCTGCCTGTGATTTCTATGATCTTAGCAGAAGTAACTAAGATCCATTGCTGTTCTCACATATTCTGAGTGAGGTAACTTCAGAGAGGGAATGGCGTGCAGGTTTTCCTGCAATAAGGTATGTGCAGTTAATATTTTTCTAGGAATGGAATTTGCTAGAAAATGCTGCTGATACCGGATTAATGTAAGTAAAGCCTTAAATGCAGTGATAGCGACTGGTATCAGGCTTATTAATAGAGATACATACTCTTATAAAAGTGTAATATAAAACGTTTGCTGGCATGTTTAATCGTTTTTATATATGTTTGGTGACAAAACTTATTGGGGCCTAGTTTTTTTCCACATGGCTGGTTTGATTTTTGCCTAGAAACAGTTCCTGAGGCTTTCCACTGTTGCAATATGAGTGGGAAGGGCCTATTTTAGTGCTTTTCTGTGCAGATAAAAATACTGACAGAGACATTCAGCTTCTTCCTGCATGATCCAGGACATCTCTGAAGGGCTCAAAAGGCTTCAAAGTCGTGTTTGAGAAGGGTAACAATCACAGTAGACTGTGGCAGTTGTTGTGACTGTGTTTAAAAAACGTTTTTGTCATTTATTATTCTGTTTTTGTTATTAAGGGGTTAATCATCCATTTGCAAGTGGGTGCAATGCTCTGCTGACTTGTTACATACACTGTAAAAATGTTGTTAGTGTAACTGCCTTTTTTCACTGTTATTTCAAATTTTGTCAAAATTTGTTTCTCTTAAAGGCACAGTAACGTTTTTTTATATTGCTTGTTAACTTGCTTTAAAGTGTTTTCCAAGCTTGCTAGTCTCATTGCTAGTCTGTACAAACATGTCTGAAACAGAGGATACTTGTTCATTATGTTTAAAAGCCATGGTGGAGCCCCATAGGAGAATGTGTACTAAATGTATTGATTTCACCTTAAACAGTAAAGATCAGTCTATCTATAAAAGAATTGTCACCACAGGGGTCTGTCGAGGGGGAAGTTATGCGACTAACTCTCCCCACGTGTCGGACCCTTCGCCTCACGCTCAAGGGACGCACGCTAATATGGCGCCAAGTACATCAGGGACGCCCATAGCGATTACTTTGCAGGACATGGCTGCAATCATGAATAATACCCTGTCAGAGGTATTATCCAGATTGCCTGAATTGAGAGGCAAGCGCGATAGCTCTGGGGTTAGACGAGATACAGAGCGCGTAGATGCTGTAAGAGCCATGTCTGATACTGCGTCACAATATGCAGAACCTGAGGACGGAGAGCTTCAGTCTGTGGGTGACGTCTCTGAATCGGGGAGACCTGATTCAGAGATTTCTAATTTTAAGCTTGAGAACCTCCGTGTATTGCTTGGGGAGGTATTAGCTGCTCTGAATGACTGTGACACAATTGCAGTGCCAGAGAAATTGTGTAGGCTGGATAAATACTATGCAGTGCCGGTGAGTACTGATGTTTTTCCAATACCTAAAAGGCTTACAGAAATTATTAGTAAGGAGTGGGATAGGCCCGGTGTGCCCTTTTCCCCACCTCCTATATTTAGAAAAATGTTTCCAATAGATGCCACTACACAGGACTTATGGCAGACTGTCCCTAAGGTGGAGGGAGCAGTTTCTACTTTAGCAAAGCGTACCACTATCCCGGTTGAGGACAGTTGTGCTTTTTCAGATCCAATGGATAAAAAAATTAGAGGGTTACCTTAAGAAATTGTTTATTCAACAAGGTTTTATTTTACAGCCCCTTGCATGCATTGCGCCTGTCACTGCTGCGGCGGCGGCATTCTGGTTTGAGGCCCTGGAAGAGGCCATCCATACAGCTCCATTGACTGAAATTGTTGACAAGCTTAGAACTCTTAAGCTAGCTAACTCATTTGTTTCTGATGCCATTGTTCATTTGACTAAAATAACGGCTAAGAATTCCGGATTCGCCATCCAGGCGCGTAGGGCGCTATGGCTCAAATCCTGGTCAGCTGATGTGACTTCAAAGTCTAAATTACTCAACATTCCTTTCAAGGGGCAGACCTTATTCGGGCCTGGTTTGAAAGAAATTATTGCTGACATTACTGGAAGTAAGGGTCATACCCTTCCTCAGGACAGGGCCAAATCAAAGGCCAAACAGTCTAATTTTCGTGCCTTTCAAAATTTCAAGGCAGGTGCAGCATCAACTTCCTCTGCTTCAAAACAATAGGGAACTTTTGCTCAATCCAAGCAGGCCTGGAAACCTAACCAGTCCTGGAACAAGGGCAAGCAGGCCAGAAAGCCTTCTGCTGCCTCTAAGACAGCATGAAGGAGCGGCCCCCTATCCGACAACGGATCTAGTAGGGGGCAGACTCTCTTCGCCCAGGCGTGGGCAAGAGATGTTCAGGATCCCTGGGCGTTGGAGATCATATCTCGGGGATATCTTCTGGACTTCAAAGCTTCTCCTCCACAAGGGAGATTTCACCTTTCAAGATTATCTGCAAACCAGATAAAGAAAGAGGCATTCTTAAGCTGTGTACAAGATCTCCTTGTAATGGGAGTGATCCATCCAGTTCCGCGGATGGAGCAAGGACAGGGGTTTTATTCAAATCTGTTTGTGGTTCCCAAAAAAGAGGGAACTTTCAGACCAATTTTGGATTTAAAGATCCTAAACAAATTCCTCAGAGTTCCGTCATTCAAGATGGAAACTATTCGTACCATTTTACCCATGATCCAAGAGGGTCAGTACATGACCACAGTGGACTTAAAGGATGCCTACCTTCACATTCCAATTCACAAGAATCATCATCAGTTCCTGAGGTTTGCCTTTCTAGACAGGCATTACCAATTTGTAGCTCTTCCATTCGCGTTGGCTACCGCCCCAAGAATTTTTACAAAGGTTCTGGGCTCACTTCTGGCGGTCCTAACACCGCGAGGCATAGCGGTGGCTCCTTACCTGGACGATATCCTGATACAGGCGTCAAGCTTTAAAATTGCCAAATCTCATACAGAGATAGTTCTGGCATTCCTGAGGTCGCATGGGTGGAAAGTGAACGAAGAAAAGAGTTCTCTATCTCCTCTCACAAGGGTTTCCTTCCTAGGGACTCTAATAGATTCTGTAGAAATGAAAATTTACCTGACGGAGTCCAGGTTATCAAAACTTCTAAATGCTTGCCGTGTTCTTCACTCCATTCCGCGCCCTACGGTGGCTCAGTGCATGGAAGTAATCGTCTTAATGGTAGCGGCGATGGACATGGTGCCATTCGCACGCCTGCATCTCAGACCTCTGCAATTATGCGTGCTCAGTCAGTGGAATGGGGATTACACAGATTTGTCCCCTCTACTAAATCTGGAGCAGGAAACCCAGATATTCTCTTCTCTGGTGGTTATCTCGGGCCCATCTGTCCAAGGGTATGACCTTTCGCAGACCAGATTGGACAATTGTAACAGATGCCAGCCTTCTAGGTTGGGGTGCAGTCTGGAACTCCCTGAAGGCTTAGGGTTCATGGACTCAGGAGGAGAAACTCCTCCCAATAAATATCTGGAGTTAAGAGCAATATTCAATGCTTTTCTGGCTTGGCCTCAGCTAGCAACACTGAGGTTCATCAGATTTCAGTCGGACAACATCACGACTGTGGCTTACATCAACCATCAAGGGGGAACCAGGAGTTCCCTAGCAATGTCAGAAGTCTCCAAGATAATTCGCTGGGCAGAGACTCACTCTTGCCACCTGTCAGCGATCCATATCCCAGGTGTAGAGAACTGGGAGGCGGATTTTCTAAGTCGTCAGACTTTTCATCCGGGGGAATGGGAACTCCATCCGGAGGGGTTTGCTCAATTGATTCTCCGTTGGGGCAAACCAGAATTGGATCTCATGGCGTCTCGCCAGAACGCCAAGCTTCCTTGTTACGGATCCAGGTCCAGGTCCAGGGACCCAGAAGCGGCACTGATAGATGCTCTAGCAGCGCCTTGGTTCTTCAACCTGGCTTATGTGTTTCCACCGTTTCCTCTGCTCCCTCGTCTGATTGTCAAAATCAAACAGGAAAGAGCATCGGTGATATTGATAGCGCCTGCGTGGCCACGCAGGACCTGGTATGCAGACCTAGTGGACATGTCATCCTTTCCACCATGGACTCTGCCTCTGAGACAAGACCTTCTAATAAAAGGTCCTTTCAATCATCCGAATCTACTTTCTCCGAGACTGACTGCATGGAGATTGAACGCTTGATCCTATCAAAGCGTGGCTTCTCCGAGTCAGTAATTGATACCTTAATACAGGCACGAAAGCCTGTCACCAGGAAAATTTACCACAAGATATGGCGTAAATATCTTCATTGGTGTGAATCCAAGAATTACTCATGGAGTAGGGTTAGGATTCCTAGGATATTGTCCTTCCTCCAAGAGGGTTTGGACAAAGGATTATCAGCTAGTTCTTTAAAGGGACAGATTTCTGCTCTGTCTATTCTTTTACACAAGCGTCTGGCAGAAGTTCCAGACATTCAGGCATTTTGTCAGGCTTTAGTTAGAATTAAACCTGTGTTTAAACCTGTTGCTCCTCCATGGAGCTTAAACTTGGTTCTTAAAGTTCTTCAAGGGGTTCCGTTTGAACCCGTTCATTCTATTGATATCAAACTTCTTTCATGGAAAGTTCTTTTTCTGATGGCTATTTCCTCAGCTCGAAGAGTCTCGGAGTTATCTGCCTTACATTGTGATTCTCCTTATCTGATCTTTCATTCAGATAAAGTTGTTCTGCGTACAAAACCTGGGTTTTTACCTAAGGTGGTTTCTAACAAGAATATCAATCAAGAGATTGTTGTTCCATCATTATGTCCTAATCCTTCCTCAAAGAAGGAACGTCTTTTGTATTATCTAGACTTAGTCCGTGCCTTGAAGTTTTACTTACAGGCTACTAAAGATTTTCGCCAAACATCTAACCTGTTTGTAATTTACTCTGGACAGAGGAGAGGTCAGAAGGCCTCGGCAACCTCTCTTTCTTTTTGGCTTCGGAGTATAATCCGTTTAGCCTATGAGACTGCTGGACAGCAGCCTCCTGAAAGGATTACAGCTCATTCTACTAGAGCTGTGGCTTCCCTTCATACTTTTTCCAAATTTTACAAATTTGATACTTTTGCTTCTTCGGAGGCTGTTTTTGGGAGAAAGTTTCTACAGGCAGTGGTTCCTTCCGTTTAAGTTCCTGCCTTGTCCCTCCCTTCATCCGTGTACTTTAGCTTTGGTATTGGTATCCCACAAGTAATGGATGATCCGTGGACTGGATACACTTAACAAGAGAAAACATAATTTATGCTTACCTGATAAATTTATTTCTCTTGTTGTGTATCCAGTCCACGGTCCGCCCTGTCCTTTTCAGGCAGGTCTAAATTTTAATTAAACTACAGTTACCACTGCACCCTATGGTTTCTCCTTTCTCGGCTTGTTTCGGTCGAATGACTGGATATGGCAGTGAGGGGAGGAGCTATATAGCAGCTCTGCTGTGGGTGATCCTCTTGCAACTTCCTGTTGGGAAGGAGAATATCCCACAAGTAATGGATGATCCGTGGACTGGATACAAAACAAGAGAAATAAATTTATCAGGTAAGCATAAATTATGTTTTTTAAAGATCCCCTTTGGTAAGTATAGGTAATTGGGCTTCCGAAAGAAAGGTCCCTGTCAATTTATCTATTTTCGGGGATCGAGATACCTTATTCCCGTCGTATTGCTTGCTATAAAACAGAGCAAATTCGTCAACTATCTCCTGAGGGTGTATGGTTAGACCTCCCTTACTGTACTGAATGGATGAAATAGCCAATGCCTTATTCTGTTCCTGGATTTTGTGGGCCAAATGTAATACTGAACTTTCAATTTTTGTATGGCCCTACATGCATCTGTGTTCAGGATTTTAGCAAGTTTGGTTCTTTTTTGTTGTAGAGTATTTAATATTGACTGTTTGAGTGTCATTCTGTGTTGTCTCTCTAGCATCGCAATTTCCCGTTGGAGTTGGGCCACTTGCGATTTCTTTGTTTTATGAAATTTGATTTACCCTGTATGAGTTTATCCCCCTTATAACCGCTTTATGTGCTGTACAGGTATTTAATGGGTTACTCGTTGTGTTTGTGTTTATCTGCCAGTATTCCGATGTTTTAGTGTATTTTCATAGGACCGAGAGTGTCTGAAAAAACTTGTTGTATGTCCAGGATTTCTCTTTTTTTTTTTTTTTTTTTATCCTGCATCTCTTCCAGATAAGGAGAGACCATTCAATGGTCTGACCAGGTACATGGAATAATTACTGAAGATATTAAGACCGGTTGGAGGATCTGGCTAGTGTGTGTGTGTATATATGTGTATGTATGTGTGTGTATATATATATATATATATATATATATATATATATATATATATATATATATATATATATATATATATATATATATATATATATATATATATGTGTGTGTGTGTGTATATATATATATATATATATATATATATATATATATATATATAATGGATCCTAGTGTATGTGTTGTGAGCTGCCGAGTAAAATGTGGTGTCTGACGTGTCTCCATATAGAGTTTGCCACGTGTCTGAGGGTGTGAGGTTCTAACGTCTTGGATTGCCTTGACAGTATGGTTGTGTCTTTGTTGCTTAGTAGTCAGTATCTTTGGTGATGTGGGCTTTACTTGTGTCATGTTAATATTAAAGTCACCTGCCAATATTAGTTTGTTGCGACCAATCCGTAAGTAGATAAGAGATTTGCCTGAAAAACTGTTCATGTTTCTTATTTGGGGCATATATATTGCAAAGTGTAATATCTACATTATCTACCTGTCCCGTAACTATTAGGTATCTGCCCTCCTCATCGGCAATTGTAGTGTTATGCGTAAACTGCAGGGGGGAAAGTATAGATACCCCTCTTTTTTTTGTGTGTAGAAGTGGTTGCATGATAGTGTTGGGTGAAGCACCAAGACCAATATCTAGGTATCTGATTATTAGGAAAAGTGAGTCTCTTATAAGAAGAGAATATTCGCTTACTGATCCGTATACTGTGTGATGGCCACCTTTCTCTTGACATCGAAATTTAGGCCTCTTACGTTGTGTGAAATAATTTGAGACCTTGGTGTCATAGTGTGCTAGTCGTGTTGAAAGGATAGAGGCTGTTCCCAACCCCATGTGTAGCATACTTATATAGGTAGGATAGGAAATACTGACTGTAATAATGGCTCCCCATCTTGTATCTGTGGCTCAACAATACATGTACCGAAAAAAAGACAGTGATCATAAGACAAATATACATATAACAGTGTCATAAACAAGTAAAAATAAACGTAACTCAGGATAAACAATAAAGAACAGTACCTAATCGTAACTTTTTCCACTTTACTATAGTGAAAAAGCATTTTAATCAAGGTTGCAGGAAAATTGCATCTCTAAATAACTAGTATTGTGACCAAGGTGGATAGCAAGTGGTGGATATGTATCATCTGACATTTATAGCTGTCTGCTAGGGTGGGTTGCTTCATAAAGGGCCCCAACCAACCTATACAACTTTATCTTAATATTCCTTTACTAAATCTAATTTAAGCAAACTTCAACATTATCAAGGGGACCTAAATGTCAACAACTCTTATGCTTTTAGAAGGTCCTGGTTAGTGTATTCCAACCAATATAAGCACTCAGGCTTGCCAGCTCAAATGCTATTAAAACTAGTTAGCGAATTGGGCAGGACAAGGGAGGTAGTAGTTTAGTCAGAAATATGTCAGGAAGGGGGGTATGTAATACTCATCTGCCGTGTGATCCCTACAGAAGATGTTTTTTCCTCCCTTGTGATCCCAGACCGTGATAGGTTTGGCCTCTGTTTAAAAGGGTGCCTTATCTCTGTTTTCAGACAGGCAATGTTACAGCAGTAGCTTGTGTCAATCATCAGGGGGAACTTGTAGTTCTCTAGCCATGATAGAAGTATCTTGAATCCTCTCTTGGGCGGAAACCAATTCCTGACTCATAGCTGCATTTCACATCTCAGGTGTAGACAACTAGGAAACAGACTACCTCAGTCGTCAGTCTCTACGTCCAGGAGAGTGGTCTGAGAGTGGTCTTTTCACCAAGATGTGTTCTGTCTGATTGTAAAACACTGTGGCCTACCAGAAATAGATCTGATGGCCTCTCGTTTGAACTACAAACCTTTCAGGTACCTTGCAAAGTCAGGCAGAGGTATTGGATGCTCTAGCAGTTCCCTGATCTTTCCAGCCTGCTTATATATTTTTCCTTCTGATCCTACTATCCAGATTGTTACATTTTTATCTTGGAAATTAGTCATTTATAATCCTAACAGCCCCAGTGTGGCCACATAGGATTTGGTTTGCAGACCTGGTCTGAATGTCCAGTTGCCTGCCTTGGCCTCTTCCTTCTAAGGAGAGACCTGTCTCAAGGTCCCTTCTTCCATCCAGATCTAAAGTCTCTACACTTGATGGCATGTAAATTAAACGCTTAGTTCTCAGTCCTAGAGTATTCTCTGACTGTGACTAACACTGATTCAGGTTTACAAGCCTATTTCTAGGAAAATGTATTACAAACTTATATTTCGTGGTGTATCAATCATTATTATATCTGTCATTCTTTTAGTATTCTTCAGTTTTTGCAGGATGGTTTAGATAAAGATGTATCTGACAGTTTTTTTAAAAGGACACATTTCTGCTTTCTGTATTATTTCATAGAAAGATTTCTAACCTTCCTGATATTCGTTGTTTTATCCAGGCTTTTATCCGGATTAAACCTGTTATTAGGCCTTTTTCTCCTCCTTGGAGTCTTAACCTGGTATTAAAAGTCATATAGGCTCCTTCTTTTGAGCCTTTGCATAAATTGGACATTAAACTACGTGCATAGAAAGTGTTTTTTCTTTTGGCTTTCTCCTGCTAGAAGAGTTTCTGAATTGTCTGCTCTCTATTGTGAGTCTCCTTATCTGATTTTCCATCAAGATAAAACGGTTTTGTGGACTACATTTCAGTTTTTACCTGACGTTGTTACCTCACACAACATTAATAGGGAAGTTGCTGTTCCCTTCTGGTGTCCTAATCCAAAAAAATGCTTCTGAAAAATCTTTGGATGTTGTTAGAGCATTGTTATCCTGTAGATGCTACTAAAGATTTGAGGCAGACTTCTAGTCTGTTCTTTTTTCTGGTCCTAAGAAAGACCAGAAGGACTCTATTTATTTAGCCTCTTTTTTGAAACTTTTGATTCACAAAGCTTGTTTGGAGGCGGGTCAGCCTCCGCCACAGAGAATTACAGCTCATTCTACTTGATTGGTTGCCACATCTTGGACTTTCAAGAATGAGGCTTCGGTTGATCAAATTTGCAAAGTGGCCACTTGGTCTTCTTTTATACCTTTACAAAATGTTACCATTTGGATGTTTTTGCTTTGTCAGAAGCAGTCTTTGGTAGAAAGGTCCTTCATGCAATTGTCTCTGATGATTGTGCCTAAATGTTGAGTTTGTCATAAAAGACATTATTTTTGGGGTTTGGGTTTAATTTCTCAGAGAAAAATGACTGTTTTTATTTTAAACCCTCCCTTTATTGTTACTCATGGACTTCCACATCTTGGCTGCTATATCCTATACGTAACAGCTTGTGGACTCTCGTTACCTATATGAAAGAGAACATTCATTTATTTTGTGGTGGTGAGTGTCAGTTTGGGGTTTGTTTTTGTTTAAAGCACATCTTTCTTTTTTCCCAGCACCTCATTTTTGGCTTTTTCTCCTTCTAAACACCTCACCACTCGGCTATATGTGAAAATGATGTTTGAGTGAGGTGGGAGGGGTTTTTGTAGGCTTTTGAGGTTTGGGAAACTTTGCCTCCTTCTAGTGGGAATGAGTATCCCATACGTAACAGCCCGTGGACTCTCACCACCATGAAATAAATTAATTTATCAGGTGAGATATAAATTGTTTATATATATATATATATATATATATATATTTATTTTTTATACAGGTACAAATTCCCAAATATAGAATTCCAAAATCCAAACTAATTCTTTTAATTTAAACTTAATATTTAAAAAAAAAAATATATATATTCTTTGCCATTGGCATGGAGAGTCCACGAATCCATTCTAATTACTAGTGGAAATATTCAACTCCTGGCCAGCAGGAGGAGACAAAGAGCATACCAGCAGAGCTGTTAAATGTCACTTTCTTTACCTATAACCCCCAGTCATTCTCTTTGCCTGTCAAGGGAGGATCTGCGAAGGTGGTGTCTGAAGGATTTTAATCCTTTAATGGGTACTTTTCCCTGCAAGCAAGGATTGTGGCTATGCTGTGTCCATGTGAATCTCTTTAGTAAGTGTAATGGTGGCTTTTATCAGTTAGAAGTTAAGCAGACTACCTTGTCGTCTTCTAACATTATTGCTACCCCTTTATAGAAAGCCAGGGTTGGTTACTCTGTTCTTTCCCTGTCTACAGGTCCCTGTTTGCGGTCATATGAGGCTATCAGACCTGCAGCTGCTGTGACTGCTCCACAGCAGAAATTCCCTGGAGGGTAAGTTCTTTTATATATTTCACAGAAGCAATGGAAGGACTTGAATAACAGGGACTGAGTGGGACTTGCTTCCCTCAGGAAGGGTTTGTTTTACTTTGTATATCTGCTTGTTTGGGATATCTTGCGGCTGGGCAGCTTCCTGGAAATCCAGGAACATGGTAATTGCCGCTTATTCATCCTTATATCGGGTCTGATGTACTTGGTAAGACTCAGGCTTATGGTAGGTGGATTTTCCCCTTACGCTCAATCCTGACCAAGGCAGAATTTTCTGTTGGGGCTTTTGTGCTAATATTTCAGGCAGTTAAGCCAGAGGTGTGTGTAATGTTGAGGACACATGGTAGTCAGGGATCGCCATTATCCAGCGCTACACCTCAATTTTTCTATGGCGTAGCTTACTTTGGATTTTTCACTAGCTTTCTAATCTATGCTGCCTGCCATTTTTATTCCCATCTGATCTGAGGATTAAAACATAGAATTGTCCCTATGCTGAGCAGCATCCGATATTGAGCGTAGCTCTCTTCTTTATTTTAAGATGCTTTGTTTCTCCTACATTGGTGTGTCCGGTCCACGGCTTCATCCTTACTTGTGGGATATTCTCTTCCCTTACAGGAAATGGCAAAGAGAGCACACAGCAAAGCTGTCCATATAGCCCCCCGTCTGGCTCCGCCCCCCAGTCATTCTCTTTGCCGCTCTGAACAAGTAGCATCTCCACGGGGATGGTAAAGAGTATGTGGTGTTAGTTGTAGTTTTTATTTCTTCTATCAAGAATTTGTTATTTTAAAATAGTGCCGGTTTGTACTATTTACTCTACAACAGAAAGTGATGAAGAGTTCTGTTTAATGAGGAGTATGATTTTAGCAACAGTAACTAAAATCCATTGCTGTTCCCACGCAGGACTGTTGAAACCAGAAAACTTCAGTTGGGGGGAACAGTTTGCAGACTTTTCTGCTCCAGGTATGACTAGTCACTTTTCTAACAAGACCTAGTAATGCTAGAAGACTGTCATTTTCCCTTATGGGATCGGTAAGCCATTTTCTTAGACTCATAACAGAATGAAGGCTTATAAAGGGCTATATACTGGTTGACACTATTGTGGGCTAAATCGATTGATTTTTATGGTATTTATATGACTTTTGGTCTTAGAAACAAGTTTGGGAACGTTTTTATTACGCCTGGCAGTTATTTAGTCACCTAATCTAGTCAGGAAGACCCCTTCACTCTGGTATGCAGAGGGAGGAGGCCTCATTTTCGCTCCTTAATTGCGCAGTTACTTCTGGAAGCAGTGCATGCAGCTTCATGTGAGAAGGTCCTGTGGCCATAAAAACGACTTCTAGAAGGCTTATTGCTGTGGTGAATAACCCCCAAGGAAAGGTAAAGCCGCAGCAAATGCTGTGGCAGGGACTGTAGTGGGTTAAACTGGTAATTTGAACAATTAGCTCTGGTTTGCTCATTTAAGGGGTTAAAGACTTGAAAATTGGTGTGCAATACTTTCAAAGCATTAAGACACTAGGGTGCAAATTTTGTAAAGATCGGATATTTCCTTCATAGTTTTTCAAACATTCAAAAATAAAGTGTACTCTTTTATTATTTAAAGAGACAGTAACGGTTTTGCTTTAAAACGGTTTTATTGCATTAATAGCCTGCCTAAGTCTGCCTAACATGTCTATACCTTCAGATAGAATTTGTTCTGTGTGTATGAAGGCCAAGGTGGTTCCCCCTTTAAATGTATGTGAAAATTGTGCCATGGCGTCCAAACAAAGTAAGGACAGTACTGTCACATTTAATAAGGTTGCCCAAGATGATTCTTCAAATGAAGGTAGTGGGGATAGTTCATCATCCTCTCCTTCTGTGTCAACACCAATTATGCCCGTGCAGGCGACTCCTAGTACATCTAGCGCGCCAATGCTTGTTACTGTGCAACAATTAACTGCTGTAATGGATAATTCTATAGCAAATCTTTTATCCAAAATGCCAGCATTTCCCAGAAAGCGTGATTGCTCAGTTTTAAATACAGAGGATGAGCAAGTGGGCGCTGACGATAATTTATCCGTTATACCCTCACACCAGTCTGAATTGGCAGTGAGGGAGGGTCTGTCTGAGGGAGAAATTTCTGATTCAGGAAAAGTTTCTCAGCAGGCAGAACCTGATATCGTGACATTTAAATTTAAGTTAGAACATCTCCGTGCCCTGCTTAAGAAGGTGCTAACTACTCTTGACGATTGCGACTCTTTGGTGATTCCAGAGAAATTGTGCAAAATGGACAAATTCCTTAAGTTCCCTGTGTACGCTGATGCCTTTCCGATACCCAAGAGGGTGGCGGACATAGTGAACTAGGAGTGGGAGAAGCCAGGTATACCTTTTGTCCCACCTCCTATATTTAAGAAAATGTTCCCCATTGTCGACCCCAGAAGGGACGCATGGCAAACAGTCCCTAAGGTTGAGGGGGCAGTTTCTACGTTGGCCAGCGCACGACTATTCCCATTGAGGACAGTTGTGCTTTCAAAGATCCTATGGATAAAAAATTGGAAGTATTGCTTAAAAAGATATTTGTTCAGCAAGGTTTCCTTCTCCAGCCAATTTCGTGCATTATTCCTGTCACAACGGCTGCGTCTTTTTGGTTCAAGGAACTAGAAAATTTCCTCAATAAGGAGACTCCATATGAGGAGGTCATGGACAGAATTCACGCATTAAAGTTGGCTAATTCCTTTATTTTAGATGCCGCTTTGCAATTGGCAAAATTAGTGGTGAAAAATTCAGGTTTTGCAATAGTGGCGCGCAGAGTGCTTTGGCTAAAATGTTGGTCGGTGGATGTATCGTCCAAGACAAAACTGCTTAATATTCCTTTCAAAGGTAAGACCCTTTTTGGGCCAGAATTGAAGGAGATTATTTCAGACATCACTGGGGGGAAGGGCCATGCCCTCCCACAGGATAGGCCTTTCAAGGCTAAGAACAAATCTAATTTTCGTTCCTTTCGCAATTTCAGGAACGGACCGTCTCCTAACTCTGCAGCCTTTAGACAAGAGGGTAACACTTCCCAGCCTAAACCAGCATGGAAACCAATGCAAGGCTGGAACAAGGGTAAACAGGCCAAGAAGCCTGCTGCTGCTACCAAGACAGCATGAAGGGATAGCCCCCGATCCGGGACCGGATCTAGTAGGGGGCAGACTTTCTCTCTTTGCTCAGGCCTGGGCAAGAGATGTTCCGGACCCCTGGGCACTAGAAATAGTCTCTCAGGGGTATCTTCTAGAGTTCAAGGAACTTCCTCCAAGGGGAAGGTTCCACATGTCTCGCTTATTTTCAGACCAGATAAAAAGACAGGCATTCTTACATTGTGTAGGAGACCTACTGAAGATGGGAGTGATACACCCAGTTCCAATAGTGGAACAAGGCCTGGGGTTTTACTCAAACCTGTTCGTAGTTCCAAAAAAAGAGGGAACTTTCAGGCCTATTCTGGATTTAAAAATTCTAAACAAATTCCTCAGAGTTCCATCATTCAAGATGGAAACCATTCGGACGATTTTACCAACAATCCAGGAGGGTCAATTTATGACTACCGTGGATTTAAAGGATGCGTACCTACATATTCCTATCCACAAAGATCATCACCAGTTCCTAAGGTTCGCCTTTTTGGACAAACACTACCAGTTCGTGGCTCTTCCATTCGGTCTAGCCACTGCGCCCAGAATTTTTACATAGGTGCTGGGGTCCCTTCTAGCGGTTCTAAAACCGAGGGGCATTGCAGTAGCACCGTACCTAGACGACATCCTGATTCAAGCGTCGTCTCTTTCCAAAGCAAAGGCTTATACAGACATTGTCTTAGCTTTTCTCAGATCTCACGGGTGGAAGGTGAACATAGAAAAAAGTTCCCTGTCCCCGTCCACAAGGGTTCCTTTTCTGGGAACAATTATAGATTCTGTAGAAATGAAGTTTTTTCTGACAGAGACCAGAAAGTTAAAGCTTCTAAACGCTTGTCAAGTTCTTCACGCTATTCCTCATCCTTCCATAGCTCAATGCATGGAGGTAATAGGATTAATGGTTGCAGCAATGGACGTGGTTCCTTTTGCTCGAATTCATCTAAGACCATTGCAACTGTGCATGCTCAAACAGTGGAATGGGGATGATGCAGACTTGTCTCCCCAGATTCAAGTAGACCAGGTCACCAGAGACTCTCTCCTCTAGTGGTTGACTCAGGATCACCTGTCTCAGGGAATGAGTTTCCGCAGACCGGAGTGGGTCATTGTGACGACCGATGCCAGTCTCCAAGGCTGGGGTGCGGTCTGGAACTCCCTGAAAGCTCAGCGTCTATGGTCTCGGGAAGAGTCTCTTCTCCCGATAAACATTTTGGAACTGAGAGCGATATTCAATGCGCTTCAGGCTTGGGCTCAACTTGCGAGGGCCAGGTTCATACGATTTCAGTCGGACAACATGACGACTGTAGCGTACATCAATCATCAGGGGGGAACAAAGAGTTCCCTGGCGATGAGAGAGGTTTCCAAGATCATCAATTGGGCGGATGATCACTCCTGCTATCTATCTGCAATCCACATCCCAGGTGTAGACAACTGTGAGGCGGATTATTTGAGTCGTCAGACTTTCCATCCGGGGGAGTGGGAACTCCACCCCGAGATCTTTGCCCAGTTAATTCAACTATGGGGCACTCCAGATATGGATCTGATGGCATCTCGTCAGAACTTCAAGGTTCCTCGATACGGGTCCAGATCCAGGGATCCCAAGGCGGTACTAGTGGATGCGTTGGTGGCGCCTTGGTCGTTCAATCTGGCTTATGTGTTTCCACCGTTTCCTCTCCTTCCCAGGCTTGTAGCCAGGATCAAACAGGAGAAGGCCTCGGTAATTCTGATAGCTCCTGCTTGGCCACGCAGGACGTGGTATGCAGACCTGGTGAATATGTCATCGGCTCCACCATGGAAGCTACCTTTGAGACAGGATCTTCTAGTACAAGGTCCGTTCGAACATCCAAATCTAGTCTCTCTGCAACTGACTGCCTGGAGATTGAACGCTTGATTCTATCTAAGCGTGGGTTTTCAGATTCAGTTATAGATACTCTGGTTCAAGCCAGAAAACCTGTGACTAGGAAGATTTACCATAAAATATGGAAGAACTATATCTGTTGGTGCGAATCCAAAGGATTCTCTTGGAGTAAAATCAAAATTCCTAGGATACTTTCCTTTCTCCAAGAGGGATTGGAAAAAGGTCTGTCCGCAAGTTCTCTAAAGGGACAGATATCTGCTCTTTCTGTTTTGTTGCACAGACGTCTGGCGTCGGTGCCAGATGTACAGGCGTTTGTACAGGCCCTAGTTAGAATCAATAAAAAAAGAGAAGCGCTCAACCTGGAAACGAACAACAGCATAATAGCTTGTCCTATGGCTAGTTACCACCCAAGAAGCAGCCTCTTTTTGCTCAACATGTGCCTTTCACAGAGAAAAACTTTCCTGAAGCATATCAGTCTGATCCTGACTTCACAGTACAGTCCAGCCCCGAAATACCAGGCAATTCTTCTCTGAACGAGAGAAACAGCATAACCCCAGACGTACGTTTCGGCCTATTGTGGGCCTCGTCAGTGAGGTGCAGCTATATCCCTCTAGGCACACTGAGCAACGGGTCCACATCTGGATTCCCGCATCACACTTAGGGAGACCTCCCAAAATGTCATAATTTGCATAAATAAAAAAAGAGAAGCGCTCAACCTGGAAACGAACAACAGCATAATAGCTTGTCCTATGGCTAGTTACCACCCAAGAAGCAGCCTCTTTTTGCTCAACATGTGCCTTTCACAGAGAAGAACTTTCCTGAAGCATATCAGTCTGATCCTGACTTCACAGTTCAGTCCAGCCCCGAAATACCAGGCAATTCTTCTCTGAACGAGAGAAACAGCGAAACCCCAGACGTACGTTTCGGCCTATTGTGGGCCTCGTCAGTGAGGTGCAGCTATATCCTTCTAGGCACACTGAGCAACGGGTCCACGTCTGGATTCCCGCATCACACTTAGGGAGACCTCCCAAAATGTCATAATTTGCATAAATAAAAAAAGAGAAGCGCTCAACCTGGAAACGAACAACAGCATAATAGCTTGTCCTATGGCTAGTTACCACCCAAGAAGCAGCCTCTTTTTGCTCAACATGTGCCTTTCACAGAGAAGAACATTCCTGAAGCATATCAGTCTGATCCTGACTTCACAGTACAGTCCAGCCCCGAAATACCAGGCAATTCTTCTCTGAACGAGAGAAACAGCAAAACCCCAGACGTACGTTTTGGCCTATTGTGGGCCTCGTCAGTGAGGTGCAGCTATATCCCTCTAGGCACACTGAGCAACTGGTCCACGTCTGGATTCCCGCATCACACTTAGTGAGACCTCCCAAAATGTCATAATTAGTTAGAATCAAGCCTGTATATAGACCCATGACTCCTCCTTGGAGTCTAAATTTAGTTCTTTCAGTTCTTCAAGGGGTTCCGTTTGAACCTTTACATTCCATAGATATTAAGTTGTTATCTTGGAAAGTTTTGTTTTTAGTTGCTATTTCTTCTGCTAGAAGAGTTTCTGAATTATCTGCTTTGCAGTGTTCTTCTCCCTATCTGATATTCCATACAGATAAGGTAGTTTTACGTACTAAGCCTGGGTTTCTTCCAAAAGTGGTTTCCAACAGGAATATTAACCAGGAAATAGTTGTTCCTTCTCTGTGTCCGAATCCAGTGTCAAAGAAGGAACGTTTGTTACACAACCTAGATGTGGTCCGTGCTTTAAAATTCTATGTAGAAGCAACAAAGGATTTCAGACAGACATCTTCCTTGTTTGTCGTCTATTCTGGTAAGAGGAGAGGTCAGAAAGCTACTGCTACTTCTCTTTCCTTTTGGCTGAAAAGCATCATCCGATTGGCTTATGAGACTGCCGGACGGCAGCCTCCTGAACGAATTACAGCTCACTCCACCAGAGCTGTGGCTTCCACATGGGCCTTCAAGAACGAGGCTTCTGTTGATCAGATATGTAAGGCAGCGACTTGGTCTTCTCTGCATACTTTTGCCAAATTTTACAAATTCGATACTTATGCTTCTTCGGAGGCTGTTTTTGGGAGAAAGGTTTTGCAAGCCGTGGTGCCTTCCGTTTAGGTAAGCTGACTTGTTCCCTCCCTTCATCCGTGTCCTAAAGCTTTGGTATTGGTTCCCACAAGTAAGGATGAAGCCGTGGACCGGACACACCAATGTAGGAGAAAACAGAATTTATGCTTACCTGATAAATTTCTTTCTCCTACGGTGTGTCCGGTCCACGGCCCGCCCTGGCTTTTTAGTCAGGTTCCAATTTTTTTATTTCTGAACACTACAGTCACCACGGCACCCTATAGTTTCTCCTTTTTCTCCTAACCGTCGGTCGAATGACTGGGAGGCGGAGCCAGAGGGGGGGCTATATGGACAGCTTTGCTGTGTGCTCTCTTTGCCATTTCCTGTAAGGGAAGAGATTATCCCACAAGTAAGGATGAAGCCGTGGACCGGACACACCGTAGGAGAAAGAAATTTATCAGGTAAGCATAAATTCTGTTTTTTATGCATAGGGTTTGTTTTTTGGTCAGCGGAGGGGCGTACTCCCTCAGAGGAGTGGATCCGCCATTTTTATTGAAGATATTAAGTGGAATGGAGCCCCTGAGGGTCTGGGTTAGATTCCGTTGTCAATCTTTATTTTGCTATGGATGCACCATCCTGCAACGGCGGGGTTAATTTTCCTGCCGCAGGACCGTTCTGCTCCTATGTTCTTTTTAATGAAGACCTTTTAAGAAGCAGTATTTCTTTTAAGAGGAATGCTATAGGGCATGGCTGCTTATGAGGCGCTCCGCTTCAGTCTAGGGACGTTATGGCGCTGCCGTCCTCTAAACTAGCCTGCTCTTAATTTGCTCCTTAGTTACTAGATAATGTGTCTGTCCTCTTTGACAGCGGTAAGCTCATCTCCATGTGAATCTAGAGGTACGTCTGCTGAATGTTTTATTTATTCCGTTTTGGAAAACTAAGTTCTGCATTAAGATTGCATGGAGGACAGAACTGTTCAGTGCTTGTTACTATGAGTCAAGCTACAGGTTTTACCTATTTTTGGCCCTAATATTTTAATTCTCCATTTTATTTCATATATTTGGAATTTCTGATTATCAGAATTTCTTTTATGGGCTTTGTTACTACTTGTCGCCATTTGGTGGCCTATTTAATTACACCTTTTATTTTATTCCTTTGTGTTTAAGAAATTTTTGTTCTGTCATGCATTCCATCTATCCTTTGAGACTTCGTGCTATGTGGTATGTTTTATTATTAGTGACAGAGGAACATCAACTATGTGCTTAATCTACAGGTTGTGTTCTACTACTCTTATGGGAGTATATGGTGTGAAAGGGGTTAAAAGAGTATATGGTGTGAAAGGGGTTAAAATTATTTCTCCTTATGGTTTGAACTTAACGTTTCTCATTATTATAGCTATGTGTATGTGGATTATTCAATCTCTTTCTTGGTGATTGTTATGGTAATTAATAGCCTATTTATTGGATGTATTTTATTTTATAATATAGTTCTAATTTTTGTTGAGTCTCTAATTCTTCTCTTATGAGGGGATCTTTTCCTTTTGTCTGTATCTAGTATGTTCTAGTTATATCATACTTCACGTCTTAGTGTTTTTAGGACACTAATACTATATCGTGATTTTTCTCAATTTGAGGAGGCACAATGCACCACAGCCAAGCTGTTAAATATAATTTCCCTTCCCTCAAACCCCAGTCATTCTCTTTGCCTTCGGTGCAAGGAGGAGGTGAAGTTTTTGGTGTCTGATTTTTTTTTTTTTTTTTTTTTAACTCTTTAGTCTCTTCAGTGGGGCACTGGTGGCTTTTAAGCAGTTAGAAACTTGTGGGGTATGCTTCACTGTATTTTTCTAACAGATTGCTGCCCCTGTATAGAAAGCCTGAGTAGGTTTACTCTGATCTTTCTTTTTTCCACAGGTCTATGTGAGGAGTGGCTTCCTCTCATACCGAGTGAGCTGTCCTCCTGCCGGACAGCTAGAAGTGCAGGTAAGAGCCAATTTTTTTCTCAGGGAAGAGCCTCTGGCACTTAAAGAAAAAAAAAAAAGAAAGTTTTATTTGCACATTACTAGGACTTTAATCCTGAGTTCAGGGGTTTATGGCAGTATGCAGACACTTGGCTGTGACACAGAAAGTAACGTTATTTTTAATTCCTCTGTGATTGTGACCACGGATGCCAGCTTGCTGTGCTGGGGAGCAGTCTAGGACTCGTTAAAGGCGCAGGGACTCTGGACTCGGGAGGAGTCTGCTCTCCCCATAAACATCTTGTAGTTGAGAGTAATATTCAATGCATTGATGGCTTGGCCTCCGTTAGCTTTAGCCCGGTTTATCAGGTTCCAATCGGACAACACCTCAGTGGCTTACATCTATCACCAGGGAGAAATTAAGAGTTCCTTAGCCATGAAGGAGGTAGCTTGTGTTATTCAGTGGGTGGAAGCTCTCAATTGCTATCTTTCTGCTATCCACATACCAGAAGTATAGCACTAGGAAGCAGATTTTCTGAGCAGACAGTCTTTTCATCCTGGCGAGTGGGAGCTCCAGCTTGCCCCTTAAGTGGGGGGGGGGGGTGCCTGGATCTGATGGCATCTCGGCAGAATGCCAAGCTCCCGAAGTACGGTTCGAGGTCAAGGGATCCTCAGGCCGCTCTGATAGATATGCAAGACTGAAAATCCAAGGAACCGCCAGCGCATCTGTTTCCTCTGTTGGCTCTCATTGCTCGTATCAAGCAGGAGAGAGCGTCTGTGATTCTCATAGCTCCTGTGTGGCCTTGCAGGATCTGGTATGCAGATCTAGTGGAGATGTCGTCTCTTCCACCTCTCAGGGAGGACCTTCTACTTCAGTGTCCCTTCCTCCATCCAAATCTCATTTCTCTGAGGCTGAGTGCTTGGAGATTGAACACTTAGTTATGTCTAAGCGTGGGTTTAACTGGGTCGTAATTGAGACTATGATTCAGGCTCACAAGCCTGTTACTACTAGAAAGATTTATCATAAGATATGGCGTAAATATCTTTTTTGGTGTGAATTCAAGGGTTACTCTTGGAGTAGGGTCAGGATTCCTAGAATTTTGTAATTTCTCCAGGAAGCTCTGGAGAAGGGTTTGTCAGCAAGTACTCTGAAGGGTCAGATCTCTGCTTTGTTCGTTTTTGTTACATAAGCGTCTGGCGAATGTGCCAGATGTGCAATCTTTTTGTCAGGCCCTGGTCAGAATCCGACCTGTGTTTAAGTCGGTTTCTCCTCCTTCGAGTCTTAACCTTGTTCTTAAAGTTTTGCAGCAGGCTCCGTTTGAGTCTATGCATTCCATAGATATTAAGTTGTTATCTTGGAAGGTTTTGTTTCTTGTTGCTATCTCTTCTGCTCGGAGAGTCTCAGAACTTTCAGCTTTGCAGTTTGATTCTCCTTATCTTATCTTTCATGCCGATTAAAGTGGTTCTTCATAACAAGTTAGGTTTTTTTCCTAAAGTCGTTTCGAATATAAATATTAATCAGGAAATTGTTGTTCCTTCTTTACGTCCTAAGCCGCCTTGTCATAAGGAACGTTTGTTACACAACCTGGATGTTGTGCGTGCTCTGGAATTCGATCTGCAGGCGACTAAGGATTTTCAGAAAGAGAAATAGTCCAATGGACCAATACCAAAATCAGTTACAAAACCGCCATCCCCAGATACTAAATAAAGTAGTTAGTGCAAGTTTCAATGCACCGGCACAGGTTTGCTAATGCACCCTTTGAGAAAGCCGGTTACGGCGAAACATGTCAGGGACGTAAGGGGAATTGGTGAGGCGTCCTAGAAGCTCCTGTGTTTTTAGTTTGCCTTAGGCAACTTCTTATTACTGTAGTGTAACTTACCGCTTAATAGATGGAATGTTACCCTTTCCACTTAACTTACATAACGCATTAGCAAACCTGTGTCGGTGCATTAAAAGATTGAAACTTGCACTAACTACTTTATTTAACCAATTTTGACTATACTAACGGTATTAAACTAATGATCTTACATTTACTGATGTATCAATTCATGTAATGACAACACAGTAAATAGTTACAAATAAGTCTAACTGTTACCACTAATAGCAATGACGTGCATTTAAAATGTATCAGTAAGACCCTTGTTTTCATTTAAAGGTATTTGACAAAACTGATGCATTAAAGTCATAAATCGGTACTGTTAAAAGCTACCTTGTGGATTAACCTAACAGATTTACCTACAATATCTAACACAGTATTTCTGTACTAAAGTAACTATCCATTTCAGGATCATTTTTTGTTAACCCTTAAGTTAACATATAGTTAACTGTATTATCTTTTGATCAGTCGCTCTACATACCTTTGAACTTCTCACGCAAGCCTAATAGTGGTACTAAACCACAGATCTAATTTAATATTATAAGCTTTAATCATGAGTCAATTATGAAAACTTGATAACCAGAATGGTGGTTCAATTTAAATGTAGTACATAACTACAGGCCAGATATAATTCCACCAAGTTTGACACAAATAGTCGTTCAAAGTTTATTTCCACTCTACCAATGATTCTTTTACACTATATGAGGTACCTAAGTGTGTTTTTAATGTAATTTCCTATTTTATTTATCAAACTTAATAAAGGTTAATTTTTAACTTTTTTTCAGCCCATGAGTTTATATAAATATGCTGTCTATTACAACCAGTTGATGAAGCTATATATTTTCTCTATACCGCAAGTGCTATATGTGTTTCTGTTTTAAAGATCAGGTTCCCTTACTGATCTTCATAAATGCTTTCTATGACTAAGGATTTTTGCCAGTCTTCTGCCCTGTTCGTTTGTTTTTCTGGGAAACGTAAGGGTCAGAAAGCTACTACTGCTTCTTTTTCCTTCTGGTTGAGAATTATAATTCGATTGGCCTATGAGCAGCCTCCTGAGAGAATTACAGCTTATTCCACTAGGGCTGTCTCCTCTTCTTTCAAGAATGAAGTTTCTATGGAACAGGTTTGCAAGGCGGCAACTTGGTCTTCTCTGCATACTTTTTTTCCAAATTTTACAAATTCGATATTTTTGCCTAAGCTGAGGCTTCTTTTGGGAGAAAGAAAGAGGTTTCTTCTGTTATGTGTGATCAGTCCACGGGTCATCATTACTTCTGGGATATAACTCCTCCCCAACAGGAAATGCAAGAGGATTCACCCAGCAGAGCTGCACATAGCTCCTCCCCTCTACGTCACTCCCAGTCATTCTCTTGCACCCAGCAACTAGATAGGATGTGTGAGAGGACTATGGTGATTATACTTAGTTTTTATAACTTCAATCAAAAGTTTGTTATTTTACAATAGCACCGGAGCGTGTTATTGCCTCTCTGGCAGAGTTTGAAGAAGAATCTACCAGAGTTTTTACTATGATTTTAACCGGAGTAGTTAAGATCATATTGCTGTTTCTCGGCCATCTGAGGGAGGTAAAAGCTTCAGATCAGGGGACAGCGGGCAGATGAATCTGCATTGAGGTATGTAGCAGTTTTTATTTTCTGAATGGAATTGATGAGAAAATCCTGCCATACCGTTATAATGACATGTATGTATACTCTACACTTCAGTATTCTGGGGATGGTATTTCACCGGAATTACTCTGTTAAAAGTACATTAAACCTTTTAATAGGTATTTATTATGTTAAACGTTTTTGCTGGAATGTAGAATCGTTTGCATTTTCTGAGGTACTGAGTGAATAAATATTTGGGCATTATTTTTCCACTTGGCAGTTGCTTGTTTTAATTGTGACAGTTTCGTTTCTCTCTCACTGCTGTGTGTGAGGGGGAGGGGACGTTTTTGGCGCTCTTTGCTACGCATCAAAAAATTCCAGTCAGTTACTCTTGTATTTCCTGCATGATCCGGTTCATCTCTAACAGATCTCAGGGGTCTTCAAACTTCTTTGGAGGGAGGTAGATTCTCTCAGCAGAGCTGTGAGACTTATATATTGACTGTGATTAAAAACGTTGCTCTGTAATTTTTATGTTTCAAATTTAATTATTGTTACTTTACTAATGGGAACAAACCTTTGCTAAAAGTTGTGTTGTTTTTAAGGATTGATGCTATAACTGTCTTTCAGTTCATTATTTCAACTGTCATTTAATCGTTTAGTGCTCTTTGAGGCACAGTACGTTTTTGTTAAATAAGATTGTAACCAAGTTGCAAGTTTATTGCTAGTGTGTTAAACATGTCTGATTCAGAGGAAGATATCTGTGTCATTTGTTCCAATGCCAAGGTGGAGCCCAATAGAAATTTATGTACTAACTGTATTGATGCTACTTTAAATAAAAGCCAATCTGTACAAATTGAACAAATTTCACCAAACAGCGAGGGGAGAGTTATGCCGACTAACTCGCCTCACGTGTCAGTACCTGCATCTCCCGCCCGGGAGGTGCGTGATATTATGGCGCCTAGTACATCTGGGCGGCCATTACAGATAACATTACAAGATATGGCTACTGTTATGACTGAAGTTTTGGCTAAATTACCAGAACTAAGAGGCAAGCGTGATCACTCTGGGGTGAGAACAGAGTGCGCTGATAATACTAGGGCCATGTCTGATACTGCGTCACAGCTTGCAGAACATGAGGACGGAGAGCTTCATTCTGTGGGTGATGGTTCTGATCCAAACAGATTGGATTCAGATATTTCAAATTTTAAATTTAAATTGGAGAACCTCCGTGTATTACTAGGGGAGGTTTTAGCGGCTCTTAATGATTGTAACACTGTTGCAATACCAGAAAAATTGTGTAGGTTGGATAAATACTTTGCGGTACCGGCGAGTACTGACGTTTTTCCTATACCTAAGAGACTAACTGAAATTGTTACTAAGGAGTGGGATAGACCCGGTGTGCCGTTCTCACCCCCTCCAATATTTAGAAAGATGTTTCCAATAGACGCCACCACACGGGACTTATGGCAAACGGTCCCTAAGGTGGAGGGAGCAGTTTCTACTTTAGCTAAGCGTACCACTATCCCGGTGGAGGATAGCTGTGCTTTTTCAGATCCAATGGATAAAAAATTAGAGGGTTACCTTAAGAAAATGTTTGTTCAACAAGGTTTTATATTGCAACCCCTTGCATGCATCGCGCCGATTACGGCTGCGGCAGCATTTTGGATTGAGTCTCTGGAAGAGAACCTTAGTTCAGCTACGCTGGACGACATTACGGACAGGCTTAGAGTCCTTAAACTAGCTAATTCATTCATTTCGGAGGCCGTAGTACATTTAACCAAACTTACGGCTAAGAACTCAGGATTCGCCATTCAGGCACGTAGGGCGCTGTGGCTAAAATCCTGGTCAGCTGATGTAACTTCTAAGTCCAAATTACTTAATATACCTTTCAAGGGGCAAACTTTATTTGGGCCCGGTTTGAAAGAAATTATCGCTGACATTACAGGAGGTAAGGGCCACGCCCTGCCTCAAGACAAAGCCAAAGCTAAGGCTAGACAGTCTAATTTTCGTCCCTTTCGGAATTTCAAAGCAAGAGCAGCATCAACTTCCACTGCACCAAAACAGGAAGGAGCTGTTGCTCGTTACAGACAAGGCTGGAAACCTAACCAGTCCTGGAACAAGGGCAAGCAGGCCAGGAAACCTGCTGCTGCCCCAAAGACAGCATGAACCGAGGGCCCCCGATCCGGGACCGGATCTAGTGGGGGGCAGACTCTCTCTCTTCACCCAGGCTTGGGCAAGAGATGTTCAGGATCCCTGGGCGCTAGAGATCATATCTCAGGGATACCTTCTAGACTTCAAATTCTCTCCCCCAAGAGGGAGATTTCATCTGTCAAGGTTGTCAACAAACCAGATAAAGAAAGAAGCGTTTCTACGCTGTGTACAAGATCTGTTATTAATGGGAGTGATCCATCCGGTTCCGCGGTCGGAACAAGGACAAGGGTTTTACTCAAACCTGTTTGTGGTTCCCAAAAAAGAGGGAACTTTCAGGCCAATCTTGGATTTAAAGATCCTAAACAAATTCCTAAGAGTTCCATCGTTCAAAATGGAAACTATTCGGACAATCTTACCCATGATCCAAGAGGGTCAGTACATGACCACAGTGGATTTAAAGGATGCTTACCTTCACATACCGATTCACAAAGATCATTACCGGTATCTAAGGTTTGCCTTCTTAGACAGGCATTACCAGTTTGTAGCTCTTCCATTCGGATTGGCTACGGCTCCAAGAATCTTCACAAAGGTTCTGGGTGCCCTTCTGGCGGTACTAAGACCGCGAGGAATTTCGGTAGCTCCGTACCTAGACGACATTCTGATACAAGCTTCAAGCTTTCAAACTGCCAAGTCTCATACAGAGTTAGTTCTGGCATTTCTAAGGTCGCATGGATGGAAAGTGAACGAAAAGAAGAGTTCTCTGTTTCCTCTCACAAGAGTTCCATTCTTGGGGACTCTTATAGATTCTGTAGAAATGAAGATTTATCTGACAGAAGACAGATTAACAAAGCTTCTAAATGCATGCCGTGTCCTTCATTCCATTCAACTCCCGTCAGTAGCTCAATGCATGGAGGTGATCGGCTTAATGGTAGCAGCAATGGACATAGTACCCTTTGCACGTCTACATCTCAGACCGCTGCAATTGTGCATGCTGAGTCAGTGGAATGGGGATTACTCAGACTTGTCCCCTACTCTGAATCTGGATCAAGAGACCAGAAACTCTCTTCTATGGTGGCTTTCTCGGCCACATCTGTCCAGGGGGATGCCATTCAGCAGGCCGGACTGGACAATTGTAACAACAGACGCCAGCCTACTAGGTTGGGGCGCTGTCTGGAATTCTCTGAAGGCTCAGGGACAATGGAATCAGGAGGAAAGTCTCCTGCCAATAAACATTCTGGAATTAAGAGCAGTTCTCCATGCCCTTCTGGCTTGGCCCCAGTTAAAAACTCGGGGGTTCATCAGGTTTCAGTCGGACAACATCACGACTGTAGCTTACATCAACCATCAAGGAGGGACAAGAAGCTCCCTAGCAATGATGGAAGTATCAAAGATAATTCGCTGGGCAGAGTCTCACTCTTGCCACCTGTCAGCAATCCACATCCCGGGAGTGGAGAACTGGGAGGCGGATTTCTTGAGTCGCCAGACTTTTCATCCGGGGGAGTGGGAACTTCATCCGGAGGTCTTTGCCCAAATACTTCGACGTTGGGGCAAACCAGAGATAGATCTCATGGCGTCTCGCCAGAACGCCAAACTTCCTCGCTACGGGTCCAGATCCAGGGATCCGGGAGCGGTTCTGATAGATGCCTTGACAGCACCTTGGAACTTCGGGATGGCTTATGTGTTTCCACCCTTCCCGCTGCTTCCTCGATTGATTGCCAAAATCAAACAGGAGAGAGCATCAGTGATTCTAATAGCGCCTGCATGGCCACGCAGGACTTGGTATGCAGATCTAGTGGACATGTCATCCTGTCCGCCTTGGTCTCTACCTCTAAGACAGGACCTTCTGATACAGGGTCCATTCAAACATCAAAATCTAACTTCTCTGAAGCTGACTGCTTGGAAATTGAACGCTTGATTTTATCAAAACGTGGTTTTTCTGAGTCGGTTATTGATACCCTGATACAGGCTAGGAAGCCTGTTACCAGAAGGATTTACCATAAGATATGGCGTAAATACCTATACTGGTGCGAATCCAAAGGTTACTCCTGGAGTAAGGTTAGGATTCCTAGGATATTGTCCTTTCTACAAGAAGGTTTAGAAAAGGGTTTATCGGCTAGCTCATTAAAGGGACAGATCTCAGCTCTGTCCATCTTGTTACACAGGCGTCTGTCAGAAAATCCAGACGTCCAGGCCTTTTGTCAGGCTTTAGCTAGGATCAAGCCTGTGTTTAAAACTGTTGCTCCGCCATGGAGTTTAAACTTAGTTCTTAACGTTTTACAGGGTGTTCCGTTTGAACCCCTTCATTCCATTGATATAAAATTGTTATCTTGGAAAGTTCTGTTTTTAATGGCTATTTCCTCGGCTCGAAGAGTCTCTGAGTTATCAGCCTTACATTGTGATTCTCCTTATCTGATTTTTCACTCAGACAAGGTAGTTCTGCGTACTAAACCTGGGTTCTTACCTAAGGTAGTCACTAACAGGAATATCAATCAAGAGATTGTTGTTCCATCCTTGTGTCCAAATCCTTCTTCAAAGAAGGAACGTCTTCTACACAATCTGGATGTAGTTCGTGCCCTCAAGTTCTACTTGCAGGCAACTAAGGATTTTCGACAAACGTCTTCCCTGTTTGTCGTGTACTCTGGTCAGAGGAGAGGTCATAAGGCTTCGGCTACCTCTCTCTCCTTCTGGCTTCGTAGCATAATTCGTTTAGCCTATGAGACTGCTGGACAGCAGCCTCCTGAAAGAATTACAGCTCATTCTACTAGAGCTGTGGCTTCCACTTGGGCCTTTAAGAATGAGGCCTCTGTTGAACAGATTTGCAAGGCTGCAACTTGGTCTTCGCTTCATACTTTTTCCAAATTTTACAAATTTGACACTTTTGCTTCTTCGGAGGCTATTTTTGGGAGAAAGGTTCTTTAGGCAGTGGTTCCTTCTGTATAATGAGCCTGCCTATCCCTCCCGTCATCCGTGTACTTTTGCTTTGGTATTGGTATCCCAGAAGTAATGATGACCCGTGGACTGATCACACATAACAGAAGAAAACATAATTTATGCTTACCTGATAAATTCCTTTCTTCTGTTGTGTGATCAGTCCACGGCCCGCCCTGTTTTAAGGCAGGTAAATATCTTTTAAATTATACTCCAGTCACCACTTCACCCTTGGTTTCTCCTTTCTCGTTGATTCTTGGTCGAATGACTGGGAGTGACGTAGAGGGGAGGAGCTATGTGCAGCTCTGCTGGGTGAATCCTCTTGCATTTCCTGTTGGGGAGGAGTTATATCCCAGAAGTAATGATGACCCGTGGACTGATCACACAACAGAAGAAAGGAATTTATCAGGTAAGCATAAATTATGTTTTTTCAAGCAGTAGTGCCTTCTGTTTAGGTTACCAACTAAGACGAGAAGTATGATACATTGAAACCATACTAATAGAAATAAATAAATTAGCAAGCAAAAACACTAACAAATTGATCATGAGACATGAAAACATACTGTCACAAACAAAATTTATGCTTCGCTGATAAAGTTCTTTCTTTCCGGATATGTTGAGTCCACGGCATCATCAATTACTGTTGGGAATATTACGCCTGGCCAGCAGGAGAAGGCAAAGAGCACCATAGCCGAGCTTTTAAATATCACTTCCCTTCCCACAAACCCCAGTCATTAGACCAAAGGTAAATGGAGAAAAAAGAAGCAACACAAGGTGTAGAGGTGCCTGAGGTCTTAGACAAAAATAACTGTCCTAAATAAGGGAGGGGCCGTGGACTCACCATTTCCGGAAATTTTTTTATCAGGTAAGCATAAATTTTGTTTTCACGGCATCATCAAATACTGTTGGGAATCAATACCCAAGCTAGAGGACGTGTCTTTTAGGACAGTAATATATATAATACTTTTTAAGGTTTTATGAATACAATATTGTGTTTGTTCTCATATTGAGATATTTGCTTATGCTGTGACATGTTCTCCGGTCTCTTGGTCACCTTGATAGTGATTTTTTTTTTTAACTCCAATATTTTTATTTAGAAATATTAGGTTATCTTCTCATGTATACTTTCATGTATCATACTACGAGTCCTAGTGTTTTTAGAACGCTAGTATATTCCTGTTTTTATTTTTCTCATGCTAAAATGTTATTCTTTCATGTCTTTGATATTCCTTGACCCTTAACTTGCTAGTAAATTTTGTTTCCAGAATTGTTGGGGTTGTTCTGCAGGATGTATTATTATTTATTGACATCTTTCTGGTCTGATTTGGCTGCTATTGTTTGGCAGTTCAATCTAAATGAAGGTAAATATGTGTATGCTCTCAACATCTTTTATTGTAAGAGATTATTACTCCTCTGCTGTCATGTTAATCACTTTATTTTCTAAGTGATTTAAGTCACTGATATCTTGATACTTTTTCATACCATATATTTTATATGTCTTTGTGTTATCCTGTTCTGTACAGGTTTTTCTGTAAAGATTTTATTTTTATCTTTGTCATGTTTTGGATCCTTTTTATGTAGGGTTCTTATTTCTACACGCATGTTACCATGTATCGTAATTTTAGTGTTTTAAGGACACAGCTTTATCCTCCCTCATATTGAGGTGAAATCTTATGTGTGTGACATGTATGGTGTTAAATTTTCCTCCTCCGGTTATCTTGGAGTTTTGTATTTCTCCTCGCTATTTCTCCTGCTCACAGAGTTTCTGATCTTTCAATTCTGCAGGGTAAATCCTTTTCCATATTTTTCTTGGGGTTAAGGTTGTCCTCCGTTCTTAATTTTTTTGGGGTTTTTTCCTAAGGTGCGGTCGGTTCGCAGCATCAATCAGGAGATAGTTATCTCTTCCTTTTAACCTAATCCTCCTCCTCCGAAGGAACGTCTGTTACATATCCGGGATGTTGTGTGTGTTTGCTCGGAAGTTCTCTCTTCAGGCAACTAGAGATTTTTGTCTGTCGACTGCTCTTTTTTTTCCGTTTTATCTGGTAAGCGTAAGGGTTGGAAAGCCTCTTATGCTTTTCTTTCACTCTGGTTGTGAAGTGTTGGGTTAGTTTACGAGTCAGCTGGTCACTGCCTCCTGAGAGAATTAAAGCTCGTTCCGCTAGTGCTGTTTTGTTTTTTTTCTTCCGGAGTTTTCTAAGAGGAAGCTTATATGAAGTATTTCTGCAAGGAGACTTCATGGTCCTCATTGCATTCCTTTCCAAATTCTACACGTTTGATCTTTTGCCTCGGATGAGGTTTCGTTTGGGAGAAGGGTTCTTCAAGCAGTGGTGCCTTATGTTTAGGTCCGCATGTTTTGTTCTCCCTTCCATTCTGTGTCCTCTAGCTTGAGTATTGGTTCCCACTATAAATTAGAATGGGTTTGTGGACTCTCCATGACAATGGGAAAGAAAACAACATTTATGTTAACCTGATAAATCCTTTTCTTTCCTTGATATGGAGAGTCCACGACCCGCCCTTAATTTTGGTTAAGTTGGCTTTTTTTGTTCAAACCTCAGGCACTTCTATACCCTTGTGTTAGTTTCTTTTTTCCGTTTCCTTCGGCCAAATGACTAGGGGTTATGGGTAAGGGAAGTGACACTTAACAGCTCTGCTGGGGTGCTCTTTGCCTCCTCCTGCTGGCCAGGAGTTGAATATTTCCACTAGTAATTGGAATGGATTTGATGACTCTCCATGCCAAGGAAAGAAAAGAATTTATCAGGTAAACATAAATTTAGTTTTTTCCGCAATGTAAGTCACAATATTCTCTACCTGTGTCTTTTTGGTTTGTTTTTTAAAATGCAAACAAGTCTATATTAAAAACAGTATACCTTTATGATTACTGTACTATCTTTCTGAGGTTACTATGTATACAAAAGTATAAAAAAAATATATAAAACGACCTTTATATTAAGATTTATTATGACTTGTAAATATTGCCCAAATGACATACTCTCTCCAAACTGTCCCATTTTAAAGATGTAAAGATTCCGAAATCAAAAACTTTTCCGGTCTCAAGCAGTGTGGAAAGGGTTTTCTACCTGTATTATGGTTTTCTACCTGTATTATGGTTAAGTCACTGATATCTTGATACTTTTTCATACCATATATTTTATATGTCTTTGTGTTATCCTGTTCTGTACAGGTTTTTCTGTAAAGATTTTATTTTTATCTTTGTCATGTTTTGGATCCTTTTTATGTAGGGTTCTTATTTCTACACGCATGTTACCATGTATCGTAATTTTAGTGTTTTAAGGACACTGGTTTATCCTCCCTCATATTGAGGTGAAATCTTATGTGTGTGACATGTATGTATTACGGTTAAGTCACTGATATCTTGATACTTTTTCATACCATTTTTTTTTTTTAATTATATTTTGAAAATGATTTGAAAATCAATACATTATGAATATAAACTCCCTTTCTTATTTTCCTCTTTTTCAATAGACAGCTAATTATGCTTCTTGAGCTCTACAGTGCCAGAGATATTTCTGACTACTTACTGCCAATTGCCCTTAGTCTTTGTGGAGACAAAGTATCCTCTGTTCGATGGATTTCCTATAAACTGGTGGGTGTAATATTGTGTTTCTTATTCATATTTAAAGCATTTATACAAATGTGCTTCACAAACTGTTAAATTTGCTGTTTTCATAAAACTATGCAATTGTGCCCACACGCGCCTCTCTTAAAGGACTATTAAATACAGTAGAATTGCATAATAAAAAGACAATGCAAAAATAACTACAAATGAGCAGTAGATTTATTTTTCTTATACGTCAGCCAATCAGACTCATATACTATACATCTGGGGGGATCAATCATTTAAAAATATTTAAATTTAAATACATTTTTTTTTTTTTTTTTTTTTTAAATCAAATGCTTATTTGATGAAACATCTATCTAAATATAGTGCATATTTAAAGGAATACTTGCTCATTGGGGGCTACTTTTAGCCACCAATCAGCAAGTGCTACCCAGGTGCTGACACCAAACATGGGTGTTTTCCTCAGCTTTACAGTCTTGCTTTTCAACTAAAGATACCAAGAGAATGAAGAACATTTGATAATAGGAGTAAATTAGAAAGTTGCTTAAAATTGCAATATCTATCTCAATCACAAAATAAATCCATTATAATCCAAAGTAGCAATGTTGCATGAGGCTGTATATTCATGCCTCTAATGTTTAAATGTTTTGGTAAATTAATTGCATTATTCCATTCACAATGTCACGCTCTCTGAGGTTTCTGTAAGATTATTTTTGGCATTTTTTGTCTGTCTAGTAGATATCACATATTTCTCCAACATTGGTGTGTCCGGTCCACGGCGTCATCCATTACTTGTGGGAAATGTTCTCCCCCACAGGGAAAGGCAAGGAGAGCACACAGCAAGAGCTGTCCATATAGCTCCCCCTCTGGCTCCGCCCCCCCAGTCATTCTCCTTGCCGCTCTGAACAAGTAGCATCTACCACGGGGATGGCGAGGAGTTTGTGGTGTTAGTTGTAGTTTTTTATTCTTCTATCAAGAGTTTGTTATTTTAAAATAGTGCTGGCTTGTACTATTTACTCTATAACAGAAAAGTGATGAAGATTTCTGTTTAAGAGGGCTATGATTTTAGCACAAGTAACTAAAATCCATTTCTGTTACCACGCAGGACTGTTGAAACAAGAGAACTTCAGTTGGGGGTAACAGTTTGCAGACTTATCTGCTTCAGGTATGACTAGTCTCCTTCTACCAACACAGGCTAATGCTAGATGACAGTCATTTTTCCCCTCAGGGAAAACGGTAAGCCATTTTTCTTTCACCTCAGCAAAAAAGATAACAGGCTTCCCCTTTTTGATTTTTATGCTGGTAGACACTGTTAGGGGCTAAATCGATTGGTTTTTATTACAATATTATACCATTTGAAATATTTTATAAGCTCACATACACTTGGGAACGTTTTTTATTGATCTGGCTTGTTTTAGACACTTAAATCTAGTCAGGAAGGCCCCTTCACTCTACAGCTGTGCAGTTGAATTTCAAGGCAGTGCATGCAGATTCATGTGAGAGGGTCCTGTGGTTCAGAAAGTGACTCCAAAAGGCTTTTTTTCTGTGAATGGTGACCCCTAAGGAAGGTAAAAAGCTGCAGCAAGGCTGTAGCTGGGATTGTGGTGTGTAAAAATGGTTAAATCCAACAATTAGCTCCGGTTTGCTTGTTTTAAGAGCTAGAGTCTCCATATTTGCTGTGCAATACTTTCTAAGCATTAAGACACTGGGGTCCAAATTTCAGAAAAATCGGATATTGCCTTCATAGTTTTTTGAACATTCAGAAATAAATGTGTCATTTTATTATTTAAAGAGACAGTAACATTTTTGTTTAAAATTGTTTTTATTGCATTGTTTGCCTGCCTAAATCTGTTTAACATGTCTGTTCCATCAGATAACCTATGTTCTGTGTGTATAGAGACAAATGTGGTTCCCCCTTCGAGTGTTTGTGATAATTGCGCCATAGCGTCCAAACAAAATCAGGACAGCTCTGTTATTTTTCATAATGTTGCCCAAGATGATTTATCTAATGAAGGTAGTGGGGATAGCTCTACATCCTCTCCTTCTGTGTCTACACCAGCTTTGCCCGCGCATTCGACACCTAGCGCGCCAGTGCTTATTTCTATGCAACAATTATCAGCAGTAGTGGATAATTCTATAGCAAATCTTTTATCCAAACTGCCAGTTTTTCAGAGAAAGCGTGATTGTTCAGTTTTAAATACAGATAAAAAGGATGAACAATCAGACGCTGACGATGCCTTATCTATTTTACCCTCACATCAATTGGAATTGGCTGTGAGGGAAGGGCTGTCTGAGGGTGAAATTTCAGACTCAGGAAAAATTTCTCAACAGGCAGAACCTGATCTAGTGGCATTTAAGTTTAAGCTAGAACATCTCCGCGCTTTGCTTAAGGAGGTATTAGCTACTCTGGATGACTGTGATTCCATGGTAGTACCAGAGAAGTTGTGCAAATTGGACAAATTTTTAGAGGTCCCAGTGCACGACGACGCTTTTCCAATACCTAAGAGGGTAGCGAACATAGTGGAAAAGGAGTGGGAGAAGCCAGGTTTACCCTTTGCCCCACCTCCTATATTTAAGAAAATGTTTCCCATAGTAGACCCTAGAAGGGACGCATGGCAAACGGTCCCGAAGGTTGAGGGAGCTGTTTCAACACTAGCGAAGCGCACAACTATTCCTATAGAGGACAGCTGCGCTTTCAAAGATCCTATGGATAAAAAATTGGAAGGATTGCTTAAAAAGATTTTTGTTCAGCAAGGGTTCATCCTTCAACCAGCTACGTGTGTTATTACTGTCACTTCAGCGGCGTCCTTTTGGTTCGAAGAAATAGAAAGGTCGTTTCAGAAAGAGACTTCCTATGAAGAAGTCATGGACAGAATTCACGCATTAAAGTTAGCTAATTCCTTTATATTGGATGCCGCCTTTTCAAATAACGAAATTGGCGGCGAAAAACTCAGGTTTTGCTATAGTAGCGCGGAGGGCGCTTTGGCTAAAATCCTGGTCGGCAGACGTGTCGTCCAAGACTAAGTTACTGAATATTCCTTTGAAGGGTAAGACCCTTTTTGGGCCGGAATTGAAGGAAATTATTTCAGACATCACTGGGGGTAAGGGCCATGCCCTCCCACAGGATAGGCCTTTTAAGGCTAAGAACAAGTCTAATTTTCGTTCCTTTCGCAATTTCAGGAACGGACCGGCTAATAACTCCACTGCCGCTAGACAAGAAGGTAACGCGGCCCAGCCCAAACCCGCTTGGAAGCCCATGCAAGGCTGGAACAAGGGTAAACAAACCAAGAAACCTGCTGCTGCTGCCAAGACAGCATGAAGGGGTAGCCCCCAATCCGGGACCGGATCTGGTAGGGGGCAGACTATCTCTCTTCGCTCAGGCTTGGGCAAGAGATGTTCTGGATCCCTGGGCACTAGATAGTTTCCAAGGGATACCTGTTAGAATTCAAGGGACTTCCTCCAAAGGGAAGGTTCCACCTGTCTCTCTTATCTTCAGACCAGATAAAGAAACAGGCATTCTTACATTGTGTAAGAGACCTATCAAAGATGGGAGTGATAAACCCAGTCCCCTCCGGGGAACAAGGTCTAGGGTTTTACTCAAACCTGTTTGTGGTTCCCAAAAAAGAGGGGAACTTTCAGGCCAATTCTGGATTTAAAGATATTAAACAAGTTCCTCAGAGTTCCATCCTTCAAGATGGAAACCATTCGAACTATTCTTCCTTCCATCCAGGAAGGTCAATTCATGACCACGGTGGATTTAAAGGATGCGTATCTACATATTCCTATCCACAAGGAACATCATCGGTTCCTGAGGTTCGCATTCCTGGACAAACATTACCAGTTCGTGGCGCTTCCTTTCGGATTAGCCACTGCTCCAAGGATTTTCACAAAGGTACTAGGGTCCCTTCTAGCTGTGCTAAGACCAAGGGGCATTGCTGTAGTACCTTACTTGGACGACATTCTAATTCAAGCGTCGTCCCTTCCTCAAGCAAAGGCTCACACGGACATTGTCCTGGCCTTTCTCAGATCTCACGGATGGAAAGTGAACGTGGAAAAGAGTTCTCTATCTCCGTCAACAAGGGTTCCCTTCTTGGGAACAATAATAGACTCCTTAGAAATGAGGATTTTTCTGACAGAGGCCAGAAAAACAAAGCTTCTAGACTCTTGTCGGATACTTCATTCCGTTCCTCTTCCTTCCATAGCTCAGTGCATGGAAGTAATAGGACTAATGGTTGCAGCAATGGACGTGGTTCCTTTTGCTCGAATTTATCTAAGACCATTACAGCTGTGCATGCTCAATCAGTGGAATGGGGACTATACAGACTTGTCTCCCCAAATTCAAGTAGACCAGGTAACCAGGGACTCACTTCTCTGGTGGTTGACCCAGGATCACCTGTCTCAGGGAATGAGTTTCCGCAGACCGGAGTGGTCATCGTCACGACCGACGCCAGCCTCTTGGGGTGGGGCGCGGTCTGGGACTCTCTGAAAGCTCAGGGCCTATGGTCGCGGGAAGAGTCGCTTCTCCCGATAAACATTTTGGAACTAAGAGCTATATTCAATGCGCTCCTGGCTTGGCCTCAGCTAGCGGAAGCCAGGTTCATAAGATTTCAGTCGGACAACATAACGACTGTTGCGTACATCAATCATCAGGGGGGAACAAAGAGTTCCCTAGCGATGAAGGAAGTAACCAAGATAATCCAATGGGCAGAGTCTCACTCCTGCCACCTGTCTGCTATCCACATCCCAGGAGTGGAAAATTGGGAAGCGGATTTTCTGAGTCGTCAGACATTGCATCCGGGGGAGTGGGAACTCCATCCGGAAATCTTTGCCCAAGTCACTCAGCTGTGGGGCATTCCAGACATGGATCTGATGGCCTCTCGTCAGAACTTCAAAGTTCCTTGCTACGGGTCCAGATCCAGGGATCCCAAGGCGGCTCTAGTGGATGCACTAGTAGCACCTTGGACCTTCAAACTAGCTTATGTGTTCCCGCCGTTTCCTCTCATCCCCAGGCTGGTAGCCAGGATCAATCAGGAGAGGGCGTCGGTGATCTTGATAGCTCCTGCGTGGCCACGCAGGACTTGGTATGCAGATCTGGTGAATATGTCATCGGCTCCACCTTGGAAGCTACCTTTGAGACGAGACCTTCTTGTTCAGGGTCCGTTCGAACATCCGAATCTGGTTTCACTCCAGCTGACTGCTTGGAGATTGAACGCTTGATCTTATCGAAGCGAGGGTTCTCAGATTCTGTTATCGATACTCTTGTTCAGGCCAGAAAGCCTGTAACTAGAAAGATTTACCACAAAATTTGGAAAAAATATATCTGTTGGTGTGAATCTAAAGGATTCCCTTGGGACAAGGTTAGGATTCCTAGGATTCTATCCTTCCTTCAAGAAGGATTGGACAAAGGACTATCTGCAAGTTCCCTGAAGGGACAGATTTCTGCCTTGTCTGTGTTACTTCACAAAAAGCTGGCTGCTGTGCCAGATGTTCAAGCCTTTGTTCAGGCTCTGGTTAGAATTAAGCCTGTTTACAAACCTTTGACTCCTCCTTGGAGTCTCAATTTAGTTCTTTCAGTTCTTCAGGGGGTTCCGTTTGAACCCTTGCATTCCGTTGATATTAAGATATTATCTTGGAAAGTTTTGTTTTTAGTTGCAATTTCTTCTGCTAGAAGAGTTTCAGAATTATCTGCTCTGCAGTGTTCTCCTCCTTATCTGGTGTTCCATGCAGATAAGGTGGTTTTACGTACTAAACCTGGTTTTCTTCCAAAAGTTGTTTCTAATAAAAACATTAACCAGGAGATTATCGTACCTTCTCTGTGTCCGAAACCAGTTTCAAAGAAGGAACGTTTGTTGCACAATTTGGATGTTGTTCGCGCTCTAAAATTCTATTTAGATGCTACAAAGGATTTTAGACAAACATCTTCCTTGTTTGTTGTTTATTCCGGTAAAAGGAGAGGGCAAAAAGCAACTTCTACCTCTCTCTCTTTTTGGATTAAAAGCATCATCAGATTGGCTTACGAGACTGCCGGACGGCAGCCTCCCGAAAGAATCACAGCTCATTCCACTAGGGCTGTGGCTTCCACATGGGCCTTCAAGAACGAGGCTTCTGTTGATCAGATATGTAGGGCAGCGACTTGGTCTTCACTGCACACTTTTACCAAATTTTACAAGTTTGATACTTTTGCTTCTTCTGAGGCTATTTTTGGGAGAAAGGTTTTGCAAGCCGTGGTGCCTTCCATTTAGGTGACCTGATTTGCTCCCTCCCTTCATCCGTGTCCTAAAGCTTTGGTATTGGTTCCCACAAGTAAGGATGACGCCGTGGACCGGACACACCTATGTTGGAGAAAACAGAATTTATGTTTACCTGATAAATTACTTTCTCCAACGGTGTGTCCGGTCCACGGCCCGCCCTGGTTTTTTTAATCAGGTCTGATAATTTATTTTCTTTAACTACAGTCACCACGGTACCATATGGTTTCTCCTATGCAAATATTCCTCCTTAACGTCGGTCGAATGACTGGGGTAGGCGGAGCCTAGGAGGGATCATGTGACCAGCTTTGCTGGGCTCTTTGCCATTTCCTGTTGGGGAAGAGAATATCCCACAAGTAAGGATGACGCCGTGGACCGGACACACCGTTGGAGAAAGTAATTTATCAGGTAAACATAAATTCTGTTTTCTGTTACCACGCAGGACTGTTGAAACAAGAGAACTTCAGTTGGGGGTAACAGTTTGCAGACTTATCTGCTTCAGGTATGACTAGTCTCCTTCTACCAACACAGGCTAATGCTAGATGACAGTCATTTTTCCCCTCAGGGAAAACGGTAAGCCATTTTTCTTTCACCTCAGCAAAAAAGATAACAGGCTTCCCCTTTTTGATTTTTATGCTGGTAGACACTGTTAGGGGCTAAATCGATTGGTTTTTATTACAATATTATACCATTTGAAATATTTTATAAGCTCACATACACTTGGGAACGTTTTTTATTGATCTGGCTTGTTTTAGACACTTAAATCTAGTCAGGAAGGCCCCTTCACTCTACAGCTGTGCAGTTGAATTTCAAGGCAGTGCATGCAGATTCATGTGAGAGGGTCCTGTGGTTCAGAAAGTGACTCCAAAAGGCTTTTTTTCTGTGAATGGTGACCCCTAAGGAAGGTAAAAAGCTGCAGCAAGGCTGTAGCTGGGATTGTGGTGTGTAAAAATGGTTAAATCCAACAATTAGCTCCGGTTTGCTTGTTTTAAGAGCTAGAGTCTCCATATTTGCTGTGCAATACTTTCTAAGCATTAAGACACTGGGGTCCAAATTTCAGAAAAATCGGATATTGCCTTCATAGTTTTTTGAACATTCAGAAATAAATGTGTCATTTTATTATTTAAAGAGACAGTAACATTTTTGTTTAAAATTGTTTTTATTGCATTGTTTGCCTGCCTAAATCTGTTTAACATGTCTGTTCCATCAGATAACCTATGTTCTGTGTGTATAGAGACAAATGTGGTTCCCCCTTCGAGTGTTTGTGATAATTGCGCCATAGCGTCCAAACAAAATCAGGACAGCTCTGTTATTTTTCATAATGTTGCCCAAGATGATTTATCTAATGAAGGTAGTGGGGATAGCTCTACATCCTCTCCTTCTGTGTCTACACCAGCTTTGCCCGCGCAGGCGACACCTAGCGCGCCAGTGCTTATTTCTATGCAACAATTATCAGCAGTAGTGGATAATTCTATAGCAAATCTTTTATCCAAACTGCCAGTTTTTCAGAGAAAGCGTGATTGTTCAGTTTTAAATACAGATAAAAAGGATGAACAATCAGACGCTGACGATGCCTTATCTATTTTACCCTCACATCAATTGGAATTGGCTGTGAGGGAAGGGCTGTCTGAGGGTGAAATTTCAGACTCAGGAAAAATTTCTCAACAGGCAGAACCTGATCTAGTGGCATTTAAGTTTAAGCTAGAACATCTCCGCGCTTTGCTTAAGGAGGTATTAGCTACTCTGGATGACTGTGATTCCATGGTAGTACCAGAGAAGTTGTGCAAATTGGACAAATTTTTAGAGGTCCCAGTGCACGACGACGCTTTTCCAATACCTAAGAGGGTAGCGAACATAGTGGAAAAGGAGTGGGAGAAGCCAGGTTTACCCTTTGCCCCACCTCCTATATTTAAGAAAATGTTTCCCATAGTAGACCCTAGAAGGGACGCATGGCAAACGGTCCCGAAGGTTGAGGGAGCTGTTTCAACACTAGCGAAGCGCACAACTATTCCTATAGAGGACAGCTGCGCTTTCAAAGATCCTATGGATAAAAAATTGGAAGGATTGCTTAAAAAGATTTTTGTTCTGCAAGGGTTCATCCTTCAACCAGCTACGTGTGTTATTACTGTCACTTCAGCGGCGTCCTTTTGGTTCGAAGAAATAGAAAGGTCGTTTCAGAAAGAGACTTCCTATGAAGAAGTCATGGACAGAATTCACGCATTAAAGTTAGCTAATTCCTTTATATTGGATGCCGCCTTTTCAAATAACGAAATTGGCGGCGAAAAACTCAGGTTTTGCTATAGTAGCGCGGAGGGCGCTTTGGCTAAAATCCTGGTCGGCAGACGTGTCGTCCAAGACTAAGTTACTGAATATTCCTTTGAAGGGTAAGACCCTTTTTGGGCCGGAATTGAAGGAAATTATTTCAGACATCACTGGGGGTAAGGGCCATGCCCTCCCACAGGATAGGCCTTTTAAGGCTAAGAACAAGTCTAATTTTCGTTCCTTTCGCAATTTCAGGAACGGACCGGCTAATAACTCCACTGCCGCTAGACAAGAAGGTAACGCGGCCCAGCCCAAACCCGCTTGGAAGCCCATGCAAAGCTGGAACAAGGGTAAACAAACCAAGAAACCTGCTGCTGCTGCCAAGACAGCATGAAGGGGTAGCCCCCAATCCGGGACCGGATCTGGTAGGGGGCAGACTATCTCTCTTCGCTCAGGCTTGGGCAAGAGATGTTCTGGATCCCTGGGCACTAGATAGTTTCCAAGGGATACCTGTTAGAATTCAAGGGACTTCCTCCAAAGGGAAGGTTCCACCTGTCTCTCTTATCTTCAGACCAGATAAAGAAACAGGCATTCTTACATTGTGTAAGAGACCTATCAAAGATGGGAGTGATAAACCCAGTCCCCTCCGGGGAACAAGGTCTAGGGTTTTACTCAAACCTGTTTGTGGTTCCCAAAAAAGAGGGAACTTTCAGGCCAATTCTGGATTTAAAGATATTAAACAAGTTCCTCAGAGTTCCATCCTTCAAGATGGAAACCATTCGGACAATCTTACCAACAATCCAGCAGGGTCAATTTTTGACTACCATGGATCTGAAGGATGCATATCTGCATATCCCAATCCACAAATCTCATCATCAGTTCCTGAGGTTCGCCTTTCTGGACAAACATTACCAGTTTGTGGCTCTTCCATTCGGTTTAGCCACCGCTCCCAGAATTTTCACAAAGGTGCTAGGGTCCCTTCTAGCGGTCCTAAGACCGAGGGGCATCGCTGTAGCACCTTATCTAGACGACATCCTAATCCAAGCGTCGTCTCTTTCCAAAGCGAGGGCTCATACAGACATTGTGTTGGCTTTTCTCAGATCTCACGGGTGGAAAGTGAACATAGAAAAAAGTTCACTGTCACCGTCCACAAGGGTTCCTTTTCTGGGAACAATAATAGATTCTGTGAAAATGAAGATCTTTCTCACAGACGTCAGAAAGACAAAGCTTCTAAAAGCTTGTCGAGTTCTTCACTCTATTCCTCAACCCTCCATAGCTCAATGCATGGAAGTAATAGGACTAATGGTCGCAGCAATGGATGTGGTTCCTTTTGCTCGAATTTATCTAAGACCATTACAGCTGTGCATGCTCAATCAGTGGAATGGGGACTATACAGACTTGTCTCCCCAAATTCAAGTAGACCAGGTAACCAGGGACTCACTTCTCTGGTGGTTGACCCAGGATCACCTGTCTCAGGGAATGAGTTTCCGCAGACCGGAGTGGTCATCGTCACGACCGACGCCAGCCTCTTGGGGTGGGGCGCGGTCTGGGACTCTCTGAAAGCTCAGGGCCTATGGTCGCGGGAAGAGTCGCTTCTCCCGATAAACATTTTGGAACTAAGAGCTATATTCAATGCGCTCCTGGCTTGGCCTCAGCTAGCGGAAGCCAGGTTCATAAGATTTCAGTCGGACAACATAACGACTGTTGCGTACATCAATCATCAGGGGGAACAAAGAGTTCCCTAGCGATGAAGGAAGTAACCAAGATAATCCAATGGGCAGAGAATCACTCCTGCCATCTATCTGCTATTCACATCCCAGGAGTAGACAACTGGGAGGCGGACTATTTGAGTCGTCAGACTTTCCATCCGGGGGAGTGGGAACTCCATCCGGAGGTCTTTGCTCAGTTAACCCAATTATGGGGCATTCCAGACATGGATCTAATGGCGTCCCGTCAGAACTTCAAGATTCCTTGCTACGGGTCCAGATCCAGGGATCCCAAGGCAACTCTAGTGGATGCATTAGTGGCGCCTTGGTCGTTCAACCTAGCATATGTGTTTCCACCGTTTCCTCTCCTCCCCAGGCTCATAGCCAGGATCAAACAGGAGAAGGCCTCGGTGATTCTGATAGCTCCTGCGTGGCCACGCAGGACTTGGTATGCAGACCTGGTGAATATGTCATCGGCTCCACCATGGAAGCTACCTTTGAGACAGGACCTTTTAGTACAAGGTCCATTCGAACATCCCAATCTAGTTTCTCTGCAGCTGACTGCTTGGAAATTGAACGCTTGATTTTATCCAAGCGTGGGTTTTCAAATTCTGTGATTGATACTCTGGTCCAAGCCAGAAAACCTGTGACTAGAAGAATTTAGCATAAAATATGGAAAAAATATATCTGTTGGTGTGAATCCAAAGGATTCTCCTGGAGTAAGATTAAAATTCCAAAGATTCTCTCCTTTCTCCAAGAAGGTTTGGATAAAGGATTGTCAGCTAGTTCTCTAAAAGGACAGATTTATGCATTATCCGTCTTGTTGCACAAACGACTGGCAGCTTTGCCAGATGTACAAGCTTTTGTTCAGGCTTTGGTTAGAATCAAGCCTGTTTACAGACCCATGACTCCTCCTTGGAGTCTAAATTTAGTTCTTTCAGTTCTTCAAGGGGTTCCGTTTGAACCTTTACATTCCATAGATATTAAGTTACTATCTTGGAAAGTTCTGTTTTTGGTTGCTATTTCTTCTGCTAGAAGAGTTTCTGAATTATCTGCTTTGCAGTGTGATCCACCCTATCTGGTGTTCCATTCAGATAAGGTTGTTTTGCGTACTAAGCCTGGTTTTCTTCCAAAAGTTGTTTCCAACGAGAACATCAACCAGGAAATAGTTGTTCCTTCTTTGTGTCCGAATCCAGTTTCAAAGAAGGAACGTTTATTACACAATTTAGATGTTGTTCGTGCTTTAAAGTTCTATTTAGAAGCAACAAAAGATTTTAGACAAACCTCATCCTTGTTTGTCGTTTACTCTGGTAAGAGGAGAGGTCAAAAAGCTACTGCTACCTCTCTCTCTTTCTGGCTGAAAAGCATTATCCGCTTGGCTTATGAGACTGCCGGACGGCAGCCTCCTGACCGTATCACAGCTCACTCTACTAGGGCTGTGGCTTCCACATGGGCCTATAAGAACGAGGCTTCTGTTGACCAGATATGTAAGGCAGCGACTTGGTCTTCTCTGCACACTTTTGCCAAATTCTACAAATTTGATATTTTTGCTTCTTCGGAGGCTGTTTTTGGGAGAAAGGTTTTGCAAGCCGTGGTGCCTTCTGTTTAGGTAACCTGATTTGCTCCCTCCCTTCATCCGTGTCCTAAAGCTTTGGTATTGGTTCCCACAAGTAATGGATGACGCCGTGGACCGGACACACCAATGTTGGAGAAAACAGAATTTATGCTTACCTGATAAATTACTTTCTCCAACGGTGTGTCCGGTCCACGGCCCGCCCTGGTTTTTTTAATCATGTTGAAATTTTTTTTCTTTATACACTACAGTCACCACGGCACCCTATAGTTTCTCCTTTTTCTCCTAACAGTCGGTCGAATGACTGGGGGGCGGAGCCAGAGGGGGAGCTATATGGACAGCTCTTGCTGTGTGCTCTCCTTGCCTATCCCTGTGGGGGAGAACATTTCCCACAAGTAATGGATGACGCCGTGGACCGGACACACCGTTGGAGAAAGTAATTTATCAGGTAAGCATAAATTCTGTTATTGGCTTTGTAGTTCTCAAAACTGTAAATTTGTGTCTGCCGGTATAACATGCCCCTTCTTAACGGCAAAAATGTTATAAAATAAACATACAGAGTTAAGAAATAGATCTTAAAGGGACATAAACCCAAAGTTTTTTTTCTTTCATAATTTAGATAGAGCATACAATTTTCGAATTTACTTTTTATCAAATTTGATTCATTCTCTTGGTATCCTTTGGTTAAAGGAGAGCAATTCTCTACTGTGCGCTAGTTGAACACATTGACAAGCAGCTATCTCACAGTAGTGCATTGCTCCTGTGCCTACCTAAGTATGCTTTTCAACAATGCATAAAATAGTTTTAATTTTGACTTTACTGCACCTGTAACCATTGCTCTCTGCAAATCTATGTACACAGAATCAACTGTTTCAAGAAGCTTAAAGGGACAGTATACTGTAAAATAGTTTTTTCCTTAATGTGTTTACAATTGCTTTTTTTTACCAACTGCAGAGTAAAAAAGTTTATGAAAATTAGATTTTTAAGGTTTATTAGTGTATATTAAAGCTCTGATTTTGTGTTTTGAAGCCACAACCTAATAAAATGGGTTGAGCTTGTAGGTATAATCAGATCTCATTACTGTATCACATTGTGTACATATACATGTTTCTTTATCTTATATCTGTCTATAAAACAATCACTAGTACTTGGAGAGAACAATGGAAAATCAGCATTTTATTAGCTTATCTCTGCTATATCCCACTGGGAGTGTAATTTCTTCTGCTGGCTGTGTTTACAAAGTTTATAGCTTGCACCTGCGGCCACAAACTTTCAGAATAGATGGGGATACCACATGCTAAATGAACTATTTCAAATGCCAATATAAGGGTAAAGTAGCTACTTGTAAACAATTGAATACACTCCAGCAGGTAAAGTGGATCATTGGGAACAAATTAAAGGGGAGAAAATTTTTGAGT
>NW_026512890.1:0-2500 GCF_027579735.1 Bombina bombina
GACCAAAGTCCGCCGGTAAGTGACAACTGTGTAGAAATAGCGCTCTATGAGCGATCTCACCCAATCCGTGTAGGGTCTCAGGTTACTCAATCCACACTGTCAATGGGAAAACATCCAACTGTGGCAAGATGATTGTGGCAATCAGGACCCAGCATGTATCAAGCTGTCAGCAGTACAAACCAGCATGCGAGCATCGAGCTCTATTGGCGTCTGATGTCACTTCCATAACAGCAGGCAACGCACGTTTCGAAATCCGCCCTTCAACTTGGCCTGTCATAATTCGGAAAACCACCTCCTTTTCAAGCATAATCACTGTGTGTAGTAGTAACGCCCACATAGTGTCATCACTTCGAGTATCAGGCAAAAAAATGACAAAGACATAACGGACATGCGCAAAAGCAAACAGCTGATATTGCGAACACAGGAATTTTACATGACAAGTAGTTAATCGTGAAACAAAGATATTTCATAAGTGAAATAAGCAATAAAGTAACATATTAATATAGGATATTCTACAAGCATGTAAAAGCTAATTCAGAGGTATCATACATCAATGCAGTATAAACAAAAAATGAAAAAAATAAATATATAAAGGCAACATAAAACAGAATGAAAGAAAAGAAAAGTGAAATGTCTGTATTTAGAAAGCCTAATTGAAAGGACACATACCACAGTTCAAGTCTTCATTACAAATATTTATACTCGAAAAAAAAGGGGGATCTCGATGAAACCACAGTCCCTAGACAAATGTGCCCCAAGTGATTTCCCTAATCAAGCCCATAGGGGAGTCATAGAATCATTTTTTGGATCCATAATGCTTCTTTTTCAAAGAGTAATTTTTGTCTATTCCCACCTCTCCTTTAAGGGCCCACCTCATCAACTACCTGAAATTTAAGTTGACTTTTATTATGACTTTAAAGTGTGAAAGATGGGATACAGGGGCAGAAGGATCAAGTTTACCTATGGACTGTTTTATGTGGTTTAATCCTGTCTCTAATAGGTTTGGTGGTCTCTCCAACATAGGCTAGACCACATGGACATTTAATTTCGTAGACCTCAAATTGGAGTCACAAGTAAATGACCTCTGATGGTCAACACGTTTACCAGATCTAGGATGTGTAATAGTGTCACCTAGTTGAATTGAGTTACATTGTGCACAGTTGTTACATGGAAACGTGCCCATTTACAACAGTACCTCACGGCTCCCTCTATTCTGCCCAGTTCCCACATCCGCCTTAACCAAGTATCTCTCAGATTACGATTCCTTTTGTAAGAAAATAGAGGAAAATCCTTAAAAGTGTTTGCCAGAATTTTATCCTCTGATAACAAAAACCAATGTTTCTTGATATCCCTTTTTAAAGGTGGGATATGATAACCGTCATAGTACCAAAAAGGGAATTCTAGCATTCAATGTTCTCTTAAAGGATTTTTTCTGAATTAGATTAGCACGGGAATTGAATCTACTTTTAATTTATGAGTTTGTAGTAAATCAACTGGATATCCCCTGCTTTCAAAAGGACAAAAAAATCTTGAAATTGTTCATTCAGACGTGTCTCATTGTTAACAATTCACTTAGCCCGTAAAAGTTGACTGAAAGGAAGACTCCTAATTGTTTGCGGGGGATGAAAACTAGAAAAAAACAAAAGGTTATTCCTATCTGTGTCTTTCCTGAACCACATCTGTCAACAAGGAACAATCTCTCAATGAAAACAGTTATATCTAGAAAATTTTGAGTATGTGGTAGACATGTGCTTTTCGATTCGGAACAAATCGAAATTCGGGACGAATTTCTTAAATTCATAGATTCGGATCGATTCGGATTTCCGAATTACGGTAGTACCGAATCTACCGAATAAATCCAAATTAGTTTGGATTTATTCGTTACATTTGGATGGCCATGGATTACACTAGTATTGTACAGTATATTAGGTTATATCACTCTGCTATGGGTTACACCTAATATACAGTACATAATACTAGTCTAATAAACAGCACATACCGAAATTCCGAACCGAATCCAGCCGAATTTATTCGAATCCGAAACAAATTCATTCAAATTTTTCCGAATTCGAATCGATCCGAACCGAAATTCGAAAACATCCGAATCGATCCGAACCAAATTTTTCGGCCATGCACAAGTTTAGTATGTGGATCAAAATTGATGGTAAATTGAAGATTTGGATCAAATGAATTAAGTTCATAAAAAAAGCCATGAGGGAGATGTTATTATCTCCTGTCCAAACCATAAAGACATCATCAATATACCTTTTCCAAAATTTACAATGTTCCTTAAAACTTTTGTTAGGGTAAAGACATTTATTCTCAATTCATGTACATAAAGGGATGCGTGTGTGGGAGCGATATTGGCCCCCATAGCCGTACCCTTGGTTTGCAAATAAAATGAATCTTCAAAGAGAAAATAGTTCCTTGTCAGCACTGTTTCAAGTAAATCCATAATGAACATGCGTTCCCTGGGTGAGTAGAGAGCCATTCTATTTTA